>NW_025401141.1:0-219926 GCF_011075055.1 Mangifera indica
AAAATAACATAATACCTCAGAATCTGTGAACCAAGCAAACTCCTGTCTTTTTATATTAGCTGATCCAATTAAGGCTACACAATCATCAATTATCATAATTTTACTATGAACATACACCTGAAAAAAAAAGAAAAAAACTTTGGCTTTCATACATGTATGCCAATCCAACCATTAAAACATTACAAGTACAACGACACCCCAGACTCCAGTAAAGAAATGCTGCCAGAATTTACAATTATTTCAGGAAGATAAATGATCACAAAGGCATATAATAAATTGCAACAATGAAAGAAAATACCTAACTGGTGGCCACTGGGCCACCATCAAATAGTCTACCATAGGACCTAAGACCATAGAAAGAAATGTAATCATGAGTCTTTGGACCAAGAAGTTCAAAAAGGTTATGCAATATTGAATTCTGTCCTCTGCAAATTGTTCGGTACTGCCAATGCATTATGGCTCTCACAGATGCTGCACCACCATCATCAACACCACCCTGCAACAATTTGGATTTAGTACAAATATATATATTCAAACCAAGTCTAAATTTCAAGATATGCATGCAAGGAGTAGAACCTGAAAACCTGGAAGCAGTGGTATGACAATGATGACCCTGAAGCACTTCTTATCATTGTATGCTCGCATAATACGACTGTATAATGCTTCTAAAACACGATTCCTTATAATTTCATCCCCTGAAAGACCTGATATGAAAAATTGATTCTGGGAAATATTGCCCAAAAAGTTAAAGAACAGTCAGGATAAGGAAAACTATACATTAGAAATTCTGCAAGCGTCCTCAAGTTACAACATTTAAAGACCAAAAAAACCAGATAGGTAATTTACTATATAAGGCAAAGTAAATTTACATACGAAACTCTATCAAACAAAAATCTCTGCTGCCTTAAGAGTAAAATACTTTTGAGTCATTGATGCAGAAACTGCTAAAAAAGCAAAACTGCTTTACTTTATTTCATGTAAAAGATTGCATGTCCAATATATACCTCTATATAGATAAAGTGCTCTGCCTTCTCAATGAGAGATTTATAAGCACAGTGAATGCTTTCTTCAGTTTGGCTTGTTCCAGCAGACCACTGACTGACACTCCTTAAAATCTGAAAATTGCAAATCTTTACTGATGGCAGAGTATGCAACATTTTACTTATAATTTCAAACAATTTAGGTGGAAAACAAGTGGCGAAAACCAAACAATTATAACATTTCCATGTCAAAATTTAAAAAAAAAAAGGAGCACATAGATACATCAATCAAGAAAACTCTTCCAGCTAAGTTGTTGCATAACTAATGATTAATTATCACCTAGCACAAAAGAAATTCCTAAATGGGCTAGAAGGGATGCAGAGGCCTGATATAAAGAATTTGTCTATTGCAACCAATATGACACCAGAGTGGGCCGTATCTTAAACAATGAACAAAGCTGTTCCAATTTGACAAACCAGAGACACATAAACTACAATACTCTGTCCACTCACCATAGCATATAGGTCCTAAATTTATATATGGAGGTAGATTTTAATAATCCTGAAGATTCAAAAACTATGTTACCCTTTAATCAATAGAATACTTAAGCATTGTTGTTGACCATTTTGATAAAACTGGAGACAAGGTAAACTACAAGAAAAGCTCAAAATAAGTAAACAGCATATTAAATTAGAAGATTCCATGATATCATAGTAAATATGAGATTTAAATTTAGCCAAGAACGAGAAAGCTTCAGATATCACATCCTATACAACACACCTGACAATGGCATGAAGTACGTGGACCTACTTGTCCCCTTTCATCCATGGAACCACATTGATCACCACGTTCTTGTGTTTCCCACCACTCTGGATCTGAAATTTTGTCTCTTTTCTGTGTCGATACATCTACAGATGGTTTCAAAGGCGGCTGGGAGGAGTTAGAGTCATCTACAAAGCCTATCATTGGTGTATCTATAGTTACTGGTTCAATTTTGAAAGAAACACTTTTAGTAGTATTAATATCCATCCCATTGGATTTTGGGCCTCCATGAGAACCATCCAACCCACCTGAATCTTGAGGTAGCAGCAGCGGAATATCTTGAAAAGATGACCTAGAGGAAAAGGAATCCTGTTCTTTCATTCCTTCAGGATTGTCTTCACCATCGTTACGTTGAATCTCCACATCTCTGCTTCTTCCCATGTAATGTGGAATAACCATATGATGCTGAGGCATGAGTAGTGGAATTGTTTCCTCGTGAGGAGCTTTACTTCTCTGGAAAGAAAAAAAATTAAACATTCCTGCATTAGAATTTCCAATTACAATAAATTCCACAGAAGAACTATATTAACTCAATTAAAACTTGTACCTTAGCATAATTCCAGCGCTGAACAAAGTGCCTAGCCACATCACGACAAGGTGGTCCCCAGAGGGCACAATGGACATCAAGCCAAGGCATGCGAGGGTATTTTCCACGATCCAATTCATCTTTCATTGTATCTTCCCATGAATTGGGTTCATATTCCCTGACAGAATGGAACTGACTTTAATGATATATATCAACTAAACACCATTCCATCTTCCAACAAACTTCAAAATCGTAACCAAACTTCCTTCCCAAAACAATAGAAGAACTCAGACCAAACTAACTGGTCATTGGCACCCTTGAAAAGTTAGGCCCCAACATCTTGTAAACACAAGTCTTTAATCCCTACCATAGCATGTACAACCTAATGGTTGTTCACAAACTGTTATGAAGGTTGTCTTGATATAAACTTCAAAATGTCCAACCACTAGGTATTTGCTGCAGAAGAAAGTTTTTACCACCAAAGTATAATTAAAACATGATCACGTAGTTCACTTTGACCCCAACAGGAAAGCAGCAGGAGTTATAATCCAGAAAATTTCTTCATCTAGATGGTACAACCTCAAGGATAAAGAATGCTATAAACAAATATGGACAATAACAATGTATACAAGTCCAAGAGTAACCGCAGAGACTAAAGCATTGATATTATTTAAGCAATTCTCGAACAAAAGCCAGTAAACATTCTAAAAGTAGGATGTCTGGCCAAGGAGAACATACCTAGGGTTATAATAGTCCTTCCCAGGCCATACCAGAGGAGGATTATCACCTACTTTGTGTTCAAATGTGTCATAACGACCAAAGCATAAGTCCAGTCCTCCAATAAAGCAAATCTGGTAATCAACAATGACAAGTTTTTCATGGTGGGACCTATATGTAATCAAACATGAAAATTAGAAACAGAATAAATTCAGTATAATACAAAAATCTAAAAAAACTCTTATAATGGTTTTCAAAGATCCATACCATAGGTAAACGCCAGTAGAGAAGTGATCCGGATAACGCAGTACCCTCACATTCTCATGAATGTTTAAAAGCTTTCTCTTGCTGTACACACTGTTTATTTTCAAAGCAAGAGCAACCTCTTTGTAGAGAAGAATATAGATCTGCAATCATAAGGTAACATTATTGATACTGCTTAATGACATGTTGCCAAGGCAAATTTAAAAAAAAAAACAGTAAAATATAAAAAATTGGAATCAAGAACTGACCAACATTAAAGCACAAAAGTACTACGTATCAAGAAAAGTAGAAGTTATATTTGTTTAAACACTAGTATGCTATTCGCACTATAAGATGCCACAGGCATCATATACAGCCTAGAGTGGTCACTAATTCCTCCAAAAAGTCAAGACAATGGCAGCACTGATGAAATAATGTGACAGAGAGCCAAAGAATTCCTCTTGATAGAAACAAATCACAGTCAAACCACACAGTTTGGCCTATAAGATAAAGAGTATAGAATGAAAAAATTATTGCACATGGTTACTTCATCAATCTTGATAAAATAATGGCATTAAAACAGTATCACAAACGAATACCTGAACCCCTTTCTTTGCTTTGTCTTCCAACAAGGCATCAAGCCTTGAAGAAGCATTAACATTAAAAGGACGCCGCATATATAATTCTGGGCACAGCCACCAGCCACAAATAAAAATCTGCAAGAAACTTAGGATCATCATATACTTAACAATGACATAGATAATATATGTGGACTACCATAAATTTCTGTGCCCTAGGAATGGGAAAGCGACTTACCTCTGATTTAGCATTCTCAATTGATGAAGCAATAGCTTCAAAGGCTGCTCTACCATCTACAAACCATTGAGCCTGACTTCCATCATCAGTCAAACCCCTAGGAGGAGCAAAAGAGCCAAAACGATGAGGATGACACCAGCCCTCTGGAGGCCCAAGGCCAGCATCATTAATTGCAGCAACCCAATCTTTAACTTTAGCACTATTCTTGGTTCTTAACCTAATGCTCCGGTTGCCACAAGCCACCTTATAAAGTTTTCAGTTACTCATTAGAGATTAATTTGCACTGGATTTTTTCAAAACATATAAATTTCACCAGCCAACTAATTTGTTTATAATTTTTTGTAGATCCTAAAAGTACAGTGATGAATGCAGGTCTAAAAGACTTTGAACTAATACAAGAAAAAGAATCAATAGAACTTGCATACTGAGGACAAAACTGTATATATTGAAATCTCAGTCTAAAAGTTTAGGTATGACTGAATTTGTGGAAATGAAAAATTAGACACCAACTAGACCTAAAGACTTCCACTGAATTTGGCTGAGCTCAGCCTTATTTCAAAGCAGAAGCAGTCTTAGCAAATACAATTCCCCATCAGTTGCTTCATTCAGTGTTTTCTCCAGAAATTCCTTAATAAAGAGTAACTTTATTGTGAGATCGCTAATGAGGTAAATTAGACTGAAAAAAAAAAAAAAAAAATAGAGAGAAGTCTGCATCATCTTGCCTAAAAACAAAATGCTTACTATATAGATTGTCCTATATCAGCAGATAGACAATCTATTATTAACTTTTAAGCTTCTATGTTTCATGGATATCTCTTCATCTCATGTACCCAGCAGATTCCCAGTCTAGAAATTGCCATGTTCAGGTACAAATAAGAATCAGTTATACTAAAAAAAATTGTTACTTAAATTTTAAACAAGAATGCAGAAGGTAGAATTGAATAATAACCTATCAATGAAAGCAAACTACCAGCTAAAATAATATAAATTCCATAATATAAACAACTTGAGTGCTGTTTACCTTAAATGTATGGCGTAGAGGATTACGATCCTTAATTTCTGTTGCTAATGATACTCGACCATCACCATTCCCATCAGAGGATGGTAGCACATCGAAAACAATTATATCTATAGGTTTGGTATCTAATGGATCTCCCAGCAAGGCCAAGAATCCAGGTTTCAGTACAGCCCATACCTGTAAAATAGACGAGGCAAGGTAATAAAAAGATACTCAAAATGGGAGTTGAATGCACTATATCAAGTTTTAATCCAAGTGCCAAAATTATCAATAATTAGGAAAACTTTCAAATGAAAGCATTCACTTTAATACCAAATAAAGCGGCATGAATTAAATTAAAAAGGAAGTAAAAAAACTGAATGTCTCACATATATAGCCTTGAATATTACATCCATAACTTCAAGAATGAAAGTTCATTACCTTTTGCCAATTGTCATTACAACAATTAAACCAAGGACAGCAGTTGCATATTCCTGAATCATCGTTATTCAAAATTTTTGGAAGATGCTTAACCATCACGTAATCTTCTTTCAGCTTAGGGCCATACTCTGGTGCAAATGACAACTTTGAAACCTTCAAAAACTTGCAAACCTATATAGGAATGTGAGGTGCACAAAAGATTTGAATTTATAGCACATAGTGACTAACGGTGCATGAAAATTCTAAAACTAAATCGAGCCACTCAATTTTATAGACTATTTCCCTGTAAGCCTTCAGAGTCATTGAGTATGAGTATTTGGAAGATGTACAGGACGTAAAGGTTCTAGCACAACTGCATGTACTTCATAATTGCTATAGATGATGCAAAAATCATTTGCACATATAAATCATCAATTGAGTAACTCATTCAACCATGGAAAACCATGTTACTAACAAGTTTACAAAGCAAAACTTTCGAAAAACTAGCAGTTGCATTAAAAGAAAAAGGCAGAAGATGCCAGATTTTATAATTTTTTGATAACTCATAGATAAAAAGAGGGAAATGCCAGGGGGTTGTTGAGAACTAGAGTGAATAAGAGTGAGAGGTTGATCTCGAAGTATAGTAGACCTCATAACAACCAAAAGGGTTGAAACGCACATATACATTTGGCAATACAAGAGATAATGGTGAAACAGAAAGAAAAGACACAAGAACTAACACTCGTGAACACATACATAACTAAAAAAGATAATTGATTACAGAGATGAAAATAATTAACCAAAGTTTCAAACAATGTGGCTTAAATTAAGATGAAGCACCGAAGCATACCTCTCTGGAGTTAACAATATCTACATTTCCCAGAAAGTGATTCAAGTATTGTTGCATTGCAACTTTGGCTCTGTCCGACATTGAATGCTGTCTTCCTAAAGCTGGGCGAATGACTGGTAGCGCAGCACTTGATGGAACATCTCTGAAGAAAAAACCCAGCTTTCAAACTATAACAAACGTCAAAGATTATGTTTAATGTCCATGAGAATAGGTCAGAACACGTGGTCACCTGTTCTTAGCAGTTTCATCACTATGAACATGGATAGCATCATCATCACCATCATCATCATCTTGCATCTCTGCCATGTGATCGCCTATTCCTAGATTTTGAAGCCATTCTTTAACCTTTAATATAATTTTCCAAAAAAGCACATCAAAGCCCAAACCTTCCTTCCCAAACAAAATCAGATTCGAAACAAAACATGGAAGTTCATAATTGCAAAAACAAAGGCCGAGCACTGTATTCACACACACCTGCTCTTGCTTCTCGTGAATCTCCTCGAAAAAAGCACGTTTCTTCAACGCAAAGTGTAAATAAAGTACATGTGTGGCTTTCTTTACAAGTCTCCATTTAAACTGGTGAATAACAACACAAAAAGTACATAACTCAGATTTTCATTTTCTATGATTGCTTACCATCGAAACATTATCCAATTATTCAATTCGAGTAAAACAATAATTCAAGTTATATTCACGACTCGTTCATCACAATTCAACGTCAAGTATTGCATAAAGAAAGATATCGTATTCTCATTTCTCACCTGTTTGTATTGAAATTCAATCGTGTAAGATAAAAGCATGGGGGAAATATCTCCGGCTTCGGGTCTAGAAACCGAAACGATGGTGGACTCAGGCAACTCATCGAAAATCCGCGACGACTCGGGTTCGAGACCCGAACCGAAGGACGTAAAAAAAGACGACCCCGGCTCTGATCGCATTTGAACATACCGGGGCCCACCATCTGACATCAACCGTTCTGAGGCCATCTCTTTTTCTTGTTCTCTGAATGATATTCGTCGACAGTTCTTCTAAATTCTGATAGTAAATTTAAATAAATAAAAAGCTTTGAATCAAAGGAGATGATTCTTAAAATTGAGTACGAATAGTGATTGATGACCAGTGGGACCTTTTGGATCCAAAAATTTCTTCAGGTTTGAAAGAGTACTGAATTGACCGGTTGTGGATAGTCCGGAACTCAAGAAACGGGGCATTTTGAATTAATATTGCATGGTGAATGTTTTGAACTTCTACCATTTGATTTGACCGCAATTTTCTGGCGGGTTAGTATTTAAACCGGGTCACTTTAATCAAATTCGGATCTAGCTAACTATCCACAACAAGCAAGCAAAACTGACGATCACATGCTCCACAAGAAAAACGATAAAAGCAACGATGGTGGTGGGCAAGGCAAAATTTACCAGAAATGGGCCAAGGGACTTATCCTCACCCAAGTTTTGATGCATTTTCAAAGCTTTATTTATAGAGTTTTAAAAACCAAAATACGTACTCGTAAGGTGTTAATCTTAACTTAAATAGAAGATAAAATCGTTATTTTATTATTAAATCCTAAAATCTAAGAATTTATATTATTCTCTTCTTCTCTCATAGTTTAAAAAACAAACAATTTTTTTTACCCAAACATTTAAAAATTTTACTTTTTCTCCTAAAACTTTTTCTTGATTCTTCAGTAATAAAAATCAACTGTCATTGTCAACCGATCACCCTCGCTTCTTCTTCTCCATCTGCTGGTCTTCCCACCACAGTAAGTTCATTAGACAAAGACGAACTCTCTTCATTCAAACAAAGATGAATCGTTGTTGGAGAATAAAGAAAAAACTTTAGGGAAAAAAATGAATTTTTCAAATTTTTGAACAAGGAAAAATATTTGTTTTTCAAACTATGGGTGAGGGGATGCTATAAACTCTTAGGGTGCGTTTGACAAGTAATATAAAAGATAATATGATTACCACATTTACTTTATATATTAAAATATTATCAAGATAATCTTCATTTTATTATAAATATGTCCTTATTTATTAATTTTTTTAGGACAAAAAAAATTTTATTTTCAAATAATATAAAAAAATATTTTAGAATAATTATATCTAAAGATATTTAAGTAAAATAATATATTTGTATTTTTTATTATCCGTAATTAAATACAATAATTATTTATATTTGGTCAATTTATTAAATTTTATCAAACATAGTAATAATTTATACTTAGTAATCCTCTAATTTTAGTAATAAAATATTTCTCAAACTAAATATCCTCTTAAAGTTTTAAGATTTAATAATAAAATAATAATTTTATTCTTATAATTAACTATTTCGGTTAAGATTTTTGGTTAAAATTAATAAGTTATAAATGAATGTTAAAACTCTGTGAATAAGACTTTCAAATCGCATAAATACTCGGATGGAAATAAGTCCTTCAGCCTCATAAGTGGCAACGGCGTAAAAATTTAGAATACGGCCAAACCGGACCTCAGTTGTTGCCGAGTCGGCTGTTCTTCAGTCAGCGACTTGGCTTCCAACTCTTGGTTTGGTGTGTAATACTCTGTTTATCGTATCGTGTTTTCTGCAGGACTGTCTTCTTCCGGGTAAGGCACTCTATAGTTAGAAATACTTCATTAGAACCCCACCTTACTTCCTTTAGCCCAATTGTTAGGTTTCTTTTATTAGGCTTTGAAAACGGTAGCGATAAAAATTCCATTTTCTTAACAGATCTGGATAAATAGTTTTATGTCAACGATTCTTGACAATCCATAAATAAGTATACCAGAGAGTAAAATGGTATAACAATGCAATCATCTTCTGTATGGCTTTTAACAGCCATATGTATTGCAATTATCGCATCTAACAACCAACTCATGCAAAAAACGTTCATCATTCATGATTCAACATATAACAAAAGGAAACTACAGTTCATATGGTTTCAAAATTCAGGGGCTTCATAAATAAAAAATTAGTCATAAAACAAGATAACTCGGAAACGAGTTCCTACTTAGAAAACCAAAATCATTGACATATACCAGTTATAGATCTTCTCATTTCACTAACACGTCCTCATTGATCATTCACTTCTTGGCTTTCTTAGCTCCCCTACAAAAATTCCAGAAAGTTTTCAATTAGTTCTGTTGCATATAGATAAATAAGACAAGAAAAATCGAATATCAAGTTTCTTACTCAGCTGGCTGAGGTGCGGGTGCTGCCTTCTCTCCAGGGCCCTGAAATATCAAAAAACGAAATTGACCGGCATGTCAAATAAAAACACAAATGATCAAATGATGACAATTCCTAAAATTCAACTTTTGCTGACACTGCCAATTGACCCTTCACAAACAATTTAAACCATGAAATGTTTTAAGGTAATAATTATAAGTATCAACGATGACTAGAAATCCAGGCACCAAGTTCTCCTAACAAGAATATTCCAGATACTTGATAACAAATTGCACTCAGAAAAGTAACAGTTTTAAATAAACTAGCAATCACCTGGGCTAGACGCTCCTCTCTCCTGGCAATCTTTCTCTCCCTGCTTGCCTTGTTCTTAGCACGCTTGGCCTCAAATTGGTCAGAAAGTGTTTTTTCTCTGGCCTTCTCAGCCTTCGATTTGTGGATACTCTCCATGAGGACACGCTTGTTTTTGAAAACATTACCTTTAACCTTCATGTACATATCATGGTACATGTGCTTGTCAATCTTCTTTGACTCCCTGTACTTCCGGAGCAGACGTCTCAGAACACGCATTCTCCTCATCCAGAGGACTTTTGTAGGCAGTCTGGCCTCCCTAGTACCCTTGCGCTTACCTGAAAACATTAAAAAATGTGTTATAACATAGACAGAGAAAGCCACCAAATCACTTAGAAGAAATATACACCAAACTCAAAAAAGTTCAATTCAAGAAAAGCCCAATGATTGCAAAAATAATTATTATTCATGCATACCATATCCAGAGTGACGCCCTTTCCTTTTGGCCTCCTTCATTCTGCGAGCTCGAGAACGAGAGTGGATCTTTGTTGGCTTCCTGATGATGAAACCATCCTTCACCAGTTTCCTGACGTTTTGCCCTGCACTTGGTAACCAGCAAACATTAAACAAATAGATAATCAAAGCCATATATAACAATAAAACTAGGATATATCTCTTGATAATCTAACTATAAAACATCAAAAGTGAAACCAATAACAGTGAATTCCAGTCATTATCAATCTGAATTAACCTGCATACGAACTTTGATTAAATTTTTCAACAAAGTGTTAAGAGTAACTCAACATGAATTAACCTATCTCATTTCCACAGTAGTTTAAGAACAAACACTTTCAGATTAATTACCATACAGTCTTCATATCTTATTTCAATAAACAAGCAATACAATATCAAACAGTCAACAAAAAATAGCTAAGAAAAAGACTCTTAATCTTTCCATTTTCTAACATTAACTGTCGAAAATTAAATTCTCAGTACGCTATGAACCTCAACGCAAAACAGAATCATCGCTTGCACCATCCAAGACATAACATGAGCAGGATCCCCTCAAACCGGCATAAAATCAATTAAGCTCCTAGATCTACTCTACATAATAGCTTCGATAGATTTAGAGAGACAAATAAAAGAACTTACTGGAGTTGGCCATAGAGATTTCGTTGACCTCATTAGGGTCGAGCCAGACCTTGCCACGTCCGCATTTGAGGACGCTAGCGGCGAGACGTTTCTGGAGCTTCAACGATACCATCTTCTTTCCTCTCTCTCTCTCCCTCTCCCTCTCCAATCTCGATGAGTGGCGAAAGAGTTTTTGCCTGAGTAGTGTTAGGAGGCTTTTATATGATGGGGAAGCTATTTGTCAGGGTTAGGGTTTTGAAGCGGTAACATTTAGTGGGCCAATTGCTGGACGAGAGCTACACGAGACCCACCAAGTGTCAATTGTGGATTGGTATTGATCTCGGGCCTTTTTAATGTTAGGTTTGGCCCATCATATTTCAAACCGCCAAATCACCATATCCCACACAAGATTTGACAAAATGTTTAATTTTTATAATTTAAGTTGAAAAAATTATTTTTCCACCCATATGTTAAAATCAATCGTTAATTTTAACAGTTATTAATATATTTTTATTTAAATATTATAATAATGATATAATTAACCTATTATTTTATTCTCAATACTTAAAATATTATAAAAATACTTTCTTATACTGAATTATGAATTGTGTTATTATCATTTTTTAAATTATTAAATAATATTTTAAAATTTTAAAAATATTTATTTTTTTTTAATTTCCAAAACCCTCTCAAAATTTTCATCAACATTCCAAATGTTTTCAAATATTAAGTTCGCCCTTGTATATACTATATTTAAACTTGTACAAATAAATGTTTTTATTATTTTTAATTAAATTTAATATAAATTAAAGGTAAAAAAATTATTTAACATAATTTTAAGTTAAAATATTATTTAATTTGAAGGTGTTATTGTATTTTTAACAATTTTTTTTCAAAAAAACATTATTTTAACATATGGGTGGAAAATTATTTTTTTCAAATTTAAAAATTAGAATCATTAAATCATTTAACCTTGGGTGGAAATATCACAATTTTGATGCTTGATAAGAGCTCATAATATTCAATAAAAAATTTTCAATAATATCAAAAGAATTCATAAAAATTGTGAATCTCAGTAGTTGTTGCATCAAAGAATGAAAGTTTTTATTTATATATGAAGTCTAAAGATGTTAGTCGAAGTGAATTTAAATAGGGTTGAATTTGATTTGAAAAAGTTTAAATAAAATTTAGTTAAAGATTAATTCGAATTTAATTTAACATAATTTTACTTTAGTTTTGATCAAATATAATTTAAACTTAAATATGTAAATTAATTTAAATTTAATTTGAAAATTGTTTTTAAGTATTTATTTAAATTAGTTCATTTTTAAAAAAATTGTGAACCATAATTTTTTTGTCAAATAATCCTACCAAATGTGAAGGTATTGTTCACTTTAAATATATAACTGTCAAAATATTATTTATCTTAAATATATAATTCGTTATGATTTTATAGTTTAAAATGTCTTAACATTTTAAAAGTAACGAGCAATTCAACTAGTTTTGTCTTAATATCCCGTTCATGACGATCATATTTTACATGTTTTGTGGAGACGAGGTTTGATTTATGGTGTTGTAAGATTTTTTTTTCACTTAAATATAAAATATTTTATAATGCAACTACGGCCGGGTTTCAGGTCAAATTTAAGCCCAGCCGTGCCGGTGTGAAATCATATTGCAGAACCCTGAGTCCAGAGCCCGATTAACCTGGAGAATTTTTTTCACTCGAGGCCCGGCCCAGCAACAATTCAATGGTTTAAGCTTTCAACGAGATTCGAGGCGCGTGCACACAGACCACGCGCGTGCATCACTGACCACACCCGCCAAACACAAACGACACGTCATACCAAACACGCCACGGGACTGAAAACACCTAACACCTTGCGTTGCGTATTCAGAGAGGAATTCGATTTCAACGCGGAAAATTTATGTTCCTTTGTCAGACAAACCCTAACATTCTTGTTTGCTAATCTAATTCTCTTGATCTTCATGGACATTGCTCTTCTGTCCGACACCGTTTCACTTGCCACATCGCAAACCCTAGGCTTAGCGAAATTCATTCTACGCCAGCCCTATTTACTCTCTGCGGCGATTCTCCCGATGGACGCCGTGGCGCCGCCGCCTGTTAAATCCAGTTTGCACAGAACAGCCCGTCGAACACTGCTCTGCAAGAAGCGGAGGACGAGGAGGAAATCGTGCAGCGGCGGCGATGATTCGGAGGACAGCAGCGAAGGCGACGGAATTTTCGGTGGTGGTAACGATGATGGAACGTTTGGTGGGGGTGGTTATGGTGGGAGGGGGTGGAACTTTGACGGATTTGGAGGGCAAAATTGGGATGAGTCATCGCGGTGGTCGTCGAATGATTTCGCGTTTGATTTTGTTTATGAGGTGATTTACTGGATTGCGTTATCGAATTGCGTGCATTTCGCATTCAAGAAGGTGGTGAGGATCGTGGCTGATGGGGAGAGACAAGGTTCCCATTAGACTGACTTCATTTTTTTTTTTTTTTAAATTTGCAATCGTTTATGTATTTAATTGGATAGTTACGAACGCTCTGTCTATATATTTTTTATTGCACAGTTAATTGTACATATTGTATATATTATAATCGATTCTATACATCGATTTATAAGTACTTTGATCGTTAAATTATTGTTCGTGGTCATGGATTAGTATGATCTTAGGTGTATTATGTTTTATTAGAAATAAATAGAGGTCTTGATTAGTTAATTTGAGTTTTAATCTTGCGGGCTCATGGACATTTTGTTAGCTAAAGGACCATTTGAATGTGGAATTGTGGAACTTTCAGACAGGAAGTAATTGTTTATTTGAGAATGTTGCATTGAAGTATGACATAGAACATTAGAGCTTCTGTAACTAGACAATGAGATGTTCGTTATGTTAAAGCTGTATCTAGTTTGTTGAATGATTATTATTGTGTGGTTTTGTTTTGTCAAGCTGGAGGTTTTATTTTTTTTTTTGAAGGAGTTTATCTGCCACTCTTTATTAGGTTATGCCCCTTTGTTCTTATGACTAAAAGCCGCATATACAAACATAATCAATTATTCATTTTTGAACTACTCTGACTTGCGTTTTTTTCTCGGAAATGCAGTACTTGTATGAATTACAGCTTTTTACCAGGCTCTTACCCATTGCATTGATGTCCTGCTACTCTCTTGTTCTCTCTACTTTCTTCTATTTACATGCAGGTGCCTACTTGCATCCCCATTCTCATGCACATGAATTGGCAACTTAATGGCATCTTAGTTTCTCCTTTGTTATTTTGCCTGGTTTACTTTTATCATTGTTCTTTGAATATACTTTTGACTTTTCTTATCATTTGTGTGTTTTGTACTTTTTTGTACTTGTATCTTCTAATGGTTCTATGTCTTCCTTTTACTTTTCTTCCTTGATTAATTAATTTGTGCGTTAGTTGATGATTGTGTACTACACTTTAATCATGAAGGGGTGCTCTCTTCTTTTTTGGATTAGATTAAATAGTTGATTTCTTTCCTGTGGAATTTTATGTTAGCAAAGTGAAACGAGTTTACTAGTTTTTTTACTTTTTGTTTCATTGGAGGCTTCATTCATCAGTTTTATTTTCTACTACATTAGGTTCTGTGACAAATTTAAGGGCATACTATTATTTTACCTTCGTGATTTGAAGTTTGACATGATTCAATTGAGCATGTAGCGAGTCCAGTTATGGTCCCAGGGGGCATGTTAAATTGCACATTTACTATGCTGTTATGGTTATTTGGAAGTAGTAGAGAGGCAAATCTTCTGATTAACAGTAGGTAGATAGTTCATGGATGATCTTGAGAGTGAAACATGATATGAGAATAGGCTACAGTATGCATTACCTGGCTATCCATTGGTTCTGCCTTGACCTGAAGTAGTATGAAAATTGACCAGAAACAGTTATTATCACTGAAACTTTTAAAAGTGAATTTATTTGGGATTCATTGTGCTTGTAGCTGCAAATTAGTATGAATTGAATTTTCCATAAGGATATAAGCAGATTAGAGTTCTGTATATGTGTCAGATAAGCATGTAAGTCCAATTGGCTTGGCAAAATTGTTATGCCATGAATTTGCTTTTCTAGTCCTGATCTGTTAATGGCTTCAGTTCGGGTTGACACTACCCAAACTATATCTTGAGTAAAGAAAGTGTCCGGTCCAGCCCCAATATTTTGTTACACATGAAATATCGATGAGCCTTCTGGGTGCATTGAAATAGAATAGATAGATAATTCAGTTGTAATGGCAGACAGGCGTCTGGGGCACAATCGTTGTCTGTTGTTGCAACTTGCAATTCTTTAATATTTCAAGGACAACAAGGAATTATAATGAGGCTGAGAAATATCCTTTAGTGTGAAGGGGAAGCTTCCATGTTAAGTGAATCTATCCGTTCCTTAATGCATGAATCTATGATTGGTGTTTTAATTTTTTATATCAGTACTGAAAAAGAAATACCAAGTGGGAGGTGGATTGACTGAATCGAGTCAGAACATTTGTTGTCTTGAGGTCAATTAGAATAAAAATAGTTTAATTTAATTTTAATAAATTAAAATTAATAATAGTTTGAATTTAGTTTAAATGAAAAATAGTTTAGTTTGGTTTGGTACAAATTTAATTTAAATTTATAACTTAAATCCGTGGCTTAGTTGTAGTTCAAGCATATGATTTATTAAAAAGATGGTATTGTTTTATCTAATAATTGATAAATAATATTATTTTGATAATTATTTAATATAATTTAAATAAAATTATGAGTTAAATTTGAATTAAATTAAATTATTTTTTCTTATCTTATAAACCAAATTTTTTAGTTTGATTTGAAAACAAATTATTTCGAGATTAAACCAATTCGATTTTAACCCAGTTTCACATGTGGGCTTTGGTTTGCTTTCAGTTTCTAATAATATGAGCTTGACCCGATTAACTGCCAAAACGGAGAATTCATAATGGTAATGTGCCAGGGAAGATGAACCTAATTTAAAGTATAATTTATAATTGATTGCTTAGCTTTGCTTGTGTCGTTAATTGTTTTTTAATCTCCAATTCCAAATGTTGTTGTGAAGGTCCCCACCTGGAATTTGGTTCATGAACCTTCCCCTTGGGTGAGAATCCAAATTGTCAAATATTCCGTCTGGTGTCTCACCAACTTATGAATTCGATTTGACTCCTAGTACTTTGTGATATTTGAATTCTTGCTAATGTCTTCTTGTGTCAATTTTAATATTAATTCAAACAGTCTATGGTTATTGCGTGTTCTGTTTTGTCATAATTTCTGATTGAGTATTCCACACTACTAAAAAAGAAAAAGAAGTATCCATTTGTATTGATCTGTTTCAATCAAATAAGATCTTGGCAGATTTTGACACTGCTCTATCTATGGTTTTCTTTATTTATTCGCCTATACAAGTTACAATCACTTTACCCCAATTTCTGACATTTTGTCCACTATATCTATTTTGTTTGATTGGATTCCTTCTTAAATAACTTCACGAGAATGAGACAATTAGTTACATGCAACGATCAAACCGTGTTATTCACACGCAATTTACAACACTATACGAGTAAAACACTTTCTCTCCATCAAGTATGAAGGTAAACTCATGACAATTTTAATTATTCGTCATGATATTTTAAATAATAAAATTATATATATTATTTTAAATATACAAAAAAATATATATATTTAATATCTGTCATCAAATAATTAGATAATTTTAAATTAAAAATAAAATAATACTCAATAATATAAGGTCACAAGACTTATTCTCCGACCAAAACCTTCTTCGGTCGGAAATAACTTAGACGAAGATGAGCAGTCTTCATTTGAAACGAAGACAATGTGTCTTCGTTTCAGACGAAGACCGATCGTCTTCGTCTAGACGAAGACGGATCATTTTCGTCCAGACGAAGACCGCTTGTCTTCGTCTCTGGTTGAAGACGGCTGGAGAGGCTAGGGAGAGAGACTGGAGGAGAGATAAGGGGGAAAGGAGGGCGGCCGAAGGCCGGCAAAGGAGAAATCAACGCCGAAAGAAGAGAAACAAACCCTAAGGGGGGTTTTTGCCACTTTTCAAACCTTGGGTTAAGGGTAAAATGCAAGTTTTTAAATATAAGGGAGAAATTTGTGATGAAACTTTAATTTTTTTACTAAATGATAATTTTACTTTTAATGTTAATTGAAATTTTGTACAAAAAATTGATGATCGGTAGGTGTTTAGGTTAAGTACACATAGTATTACTTTATTACATTTATAATTCAATGTACTTTTTGTTAGTATATACATGTTGGTTTTTCCTCTTCATAAGAAATCGTTAGCGTTTTATCTGTCGGTAATTGTTTCAGATAGTTCTTTAATGGAAATACAATGAAGTCATGTATAGATCAATATTTTAAGAATGACAGAAGAATAGTTTTAATTATATTCTATTTATTTATTTATTTACGTATGTATTCATGCGGAGGAAAATCCACACAACACAACCCCAAGAAAATCGAACCTAGATAGATATAGTCTGTAAGTCGATGCTTGCTTACCCCGTAAACTAGCCCTTAAGCTAGTATTTGAGTTTCATATTTTGGGTCTTCAAATGAATCACGATTCTTAAAGTAGTTTGCAAGTTTCAACCCCTATGAAAATGCTATAGCGAGTTAAAGTCAAAACAAGAAAAGTGGCGAGGAAATATGCCGAGAAAATTTAGACATGTTTATGAATGGGCTATGGGCAAGTGTGATGATTGCGAGGTCTCTTCTACACTTGATTTTCTTGGGTTTCTGACTTTGAGGCATCGAGTGATAGATTAATGTTGTAATTTGAAAAAGATTATAATAATTTTCTTGTCAAACCTTGACCAGGGAGTATATATATATGGTTGAACTGTTAAATTTGAATCTGGATTTATGTTTTCTTTTATCTATGTAATATCGTTATTTGGATTTTAATTTAGTAGTAG
Source organism: Mangifera indica (assembly GCF_011075055.1). Lineage (NCBI taxonomy): Eukaryota > Viridiplantae > Streptophyta > Magnoliopsida > Sapindales > Anacardiaceae > Mangifera > Mangifera indica. The sequence continues at coordinate 17,946 of NW_025401141.1, forward strand.
ATTGATGTTATATTGATATCATTAATCGGATTAATCTATCGAATCAGTGTAGACCTAGATTAACCTTTGACCGGTCAAAGCTCGGTTAAATCTGTGTTGTTTCAACGTCGGTAAGTAGATGCGCAAGCAGTGACACACATAATCAGAAAAATGGGACAGCCCAGATAAAGAGAGTCATGAAGTTTGAACAACAGAGTCAATTGTTTAGGTTTTATTAGAAAACTAGCTACTCACAGTCGTCAATGGAGTCATCCACTGATAGCTCTTGATCTTGGACTTCAATTATTCACCTTTTTCTCAGTGCATGCATTATGGTAGCAAGTTATTTTCAAAGGTTTTACCTTCTCCTGTGCCTAAAATTAGTAGAACCTGCAAGCAAACTTGGATATATTTACTGTTGTATAATACTTTCTTATTTAACATTCAAGTCTTATATTTTATATTTGAATTTTTAACATACTATCATGTATATCATATGATTATATTTAAAAGATGTGATGACGATAAAAACCCAAATGATATATATGACATGAATTTTGAGGAACCCACATTTCAAAATACAACGGTTGAGATTGAAAGCACAATATTAACCTTACTAGAATTTCATATTTTCGATATAGAATCTAAATCATATATCTTACACTTTATATCTTAAAAATACTATAATTGTTTATCTGGAATATAGATTTTGAACAATATTCATTAGTTTTTACCTTCGTAACACAAAAATGAATGTATAATAATTACATTATCGTAAAAATTTATTTTTCTTGTATATAAAACTTTTTCATAGTTTTAAATGTTTGATTAAATCAGATCAATCGCTCTAATAAATTGGATTATCATTCATTAACAAAAACAGTTTTAATTTGTTTAAAAATTGTTTTTAGAATTAGATTAGATCAAGTGAAAATTGGGTTTGACCTAATTAGATCGGAACAATATAATTGTTTGGTTTCGAAAATATTGGTTTTTTCTTATTTGTGTTTCCCTCAATCTTTTTGTAATCATCTTAAATTCTCGATCTGATGTGAATAATAGATGATGAAAACAGCTATCTTTCCTGTATAATAAGCAAAACTGAATATCGAAAGCTCCAATAACATCAATCATCAAAAGATGCACAATATAATATGGCAAAACCCTTTATGCAATTTGTATGGTAATAAGAACAGGACGAGTTGCAGGTAGGATTTACTGATATATATAAGTTCAATGGCCGGCAATCTATGGTGATTGATGCTGATCGCTGCACTAATATACCGACGGTCTATCAGATACAATAATCTTCCGTTGATGTCAAAGGCTTCGTATAATAAAATGAAATCTTCATAAGATGACAAAAAAGTAATCTCAGCTGGGTTCAGAAATATTTGAAAAGAAGGCTTGAAATCAATCTCAGAAATAAAGACGAAGATCTTAATACATGCACCGACAAATTTGAAAACAACCATGCATTATGCTTCTTTTTCTGCAGGCAATGAAGCTGCAGCAAGAAGCCATAGCTATTTTGTCTCTGCTTATTTATCTCCTATTTACAATGCACAGATGATGAACTCAACATATATTAAAGCATGAAACTGAAACACCAACAGAAGAACCATATAATCAGTACATTAAGAGGTGATCACGATCAATATTCTGCTGATAAACAGGCGCCACCACGTCATCCAGCATCCATAAATCAGCCGAGTAACAGTCGCCGTTTCCGTTCAGCTGCTGAGTCGTTGGATCCAGCCCCAGGAACGTCTCCAAGCTGGAGATTTGCTCTTTCAGCTCCAGCTCGTTGTTATTCCGCCCAACTTCATTGGGTTGATGATAAAACTCGTTTTCAAACCCGAAATCCGCGTAGGGTGATGGTAAACTCGGCTGAGTCAACTCGGGTGGGGATATGCAGCAGCGCTTTTTAGACGGAGGTTCGTCTTGAGGTGGTGGAGTAGGCGGAGGTGGTGGAGTAGGCGGAGGTGCTGGTGGTTCAGCAAAGTTGAGCTTGGCTTTATCTCCACGTATGCGCTTGGCGGCTTCGTCGTAGGCTCTGGCGGCTTCTTCGGCTGTGTTGTAAGTACCGAGCCAGACTCGGACACCCTTGTGAGGATCTCTAATTTCAGCCGCCCACTTCCCCCATGGCCGCTGCCTTATTCCTCTGTAAACGTTCTTCCGAGTTCGTTGAGTCTTAGCTTTACCTTCCACCTGCTTCTTCTTTTCACCTTTTCCATTCCCCTCTATAAATTGAAACAAAAATTATAAAAATTATAATCTTTTCAGAGATTAAAATATGAAACACTTAGTTAGATCTCGTATTATATCCTAGCAGCTCTGCCATATCCATTAAAGGGCATTAACTGCAACTGTCAACTTTCTAAAAAAGGTAAAAACCCAAATAAACAGACATTTCTAGACGATCAAGATCGAACCTTTAGATATACCCAGATGAGAAAAGAAGAAAAAACTTCACCTTTCTGAAGTTCGCCTGGTTTTTGTTGAGATTCAAACTGCTTAGCGTAGTCCAAGCCCAAGAGGTCAGAAATGGTGTCAAGCTCCGACCACAAGTCTTCCGCGGTCAATTTCCGGCCACGCTTCAACTCAACGAAATCGGAAATAATGGCACCGCCGCACATCTTGTTCGGTGTGTGATACTTTCAGAGAAAGCAAAGAGAGAGAAGAGAGAATTGTATTGTACTGTATTATATAGTGGTGGAGTAATAAATTTATAGCGTCAGCCAGGGACGGTTTCTGTTTTAATGAGCCTCATAAACAGACAAATAGATTTTTATTTTGTATCGACTTATCGAAAGTACGTATATTTATAGACTAGTAATATTATATGTATTTATTTTTAGTATATAATTTATATATATAATAATATGTTATTATATAATTAAATAATTTTAAAATATATGTTATCATATAATAAAAAATATCTAATTATATGATAATATTTTATCTATGTATATAAATTATATATCAAAAATAAATACACATAATATTATTTTTTATATATATAATCAAATATTATTTTTTTTATTATTTAAAATTATTAAATTATATAATAATATATATAAATATGTATTTATTTTTTTAAATAAATTTTATTTTGTTTTTGTTATGATTATGATGATCAGACGGTTGAGAGAAGACCAGTGAAGTTGAATCAACGCAAAAGCCAGGACCAGGACCGCAAAATAAAAAAGGAAATATGACCGTGCGATCATGGGGGAATTTGAAGCAAGTGAAAGTGGGGCCGAGGTGGTGTTTATAAAGACAAGTGGGTGGTGAATTGGTGACGTGGCGAATGGTGAATGGCGGAGGAAATGACGGGACTGTAAGTGTGTCGTGAAGAGCTTTTGTTGTCACGTTGATGATCAGGGCATCTAGACACCCAAACGAAGGGTGTGAAGAGCTTTTGTTGTCACGTAGATGATCGGGGCATCTAGACACCCAAACGGAAGGGTGGGGCAGTTTGAGTGGTATTTTAATAATTGATCAAAATTGAGGACATCACTTCGATAAAGCCATTGACCTATCTAATGAGTGATACAATCACATTGTATTTTTGGTATCAAGTGGGCTCTGGCTATTGCCAAAACTGGCAAAATGGCTAATCATACGAAGGTACGATGAAAAGAGTTAGTTCCCACCTACGGTAATATAAATCTCTTTAATTTTAAAAAATTTGAATAGTTATCTATGAATTAAATCTCGTTAATAAATTTAATTAGAGTAAAACATAAAAATATTATTTATTAAAAAATTTAAAAAATTAAAATTTTACTATATTTTTATCTCTAAGTTAAAAAATATTATAATTTACTCTTTAGAATTTTTTCTTTTCTCTTTAAGAATGATTCGTTAACCTTTGACTGTCAGCCATTTTTTCTCCAGCCTTATTTTTTCCTCTTGGTCTCTCCTTTACCTTGCCAATCCTCATAGGCCAAGATGAGACAAAAAAATCGTTTTTGTCTCAAATAACTGGTCTTTGTCTAAAACAAAAACATATTGTCTTCGTTTGAGTCTCGATCAAAAACGATTGGCAAGAGAAAGTACTAGGAGGGAGAGACAAGGTAGGAGGGAGGATGGCTAGTGGTCGGAGGTTGGCAAATCATCATCAAAGAGAAAGGAAGAAACCCTAAGGGATAAATCATTGTTTTTTAAACTTTTGGTGAGGGAAAATTATGAAATTTTTAAATCTAGAGGTAAAAATATAATAAAACTTTTATTTTTTAAATATTTTAGTAAATAACAATTTTATCCTTTATTTTAACTAAGTTTTTTAAATAAAATTTAATTTATGAGTGAATATTTAGATTTAAAAAAAAATTAGAGAGTCACTTAAATTTTCACTATACCCTGGTGAGAAGAAGTCTTTTGGCCTATTGTATTTTTGGTATCAAGTGGGCTCTGGTTACTGCCAAAACTAGCTAAATGGCTGATCTTATGAAGAGTTATTCCATTGCCCTATTGTGAGATATGCTGAGCCTGAATAAAACCCAGGTGGAGACGACGTGGTGGATATAAAAGCATCAATTTCTAAAACTTAAATTTAATTTGAAATTAATTCAATTTTAAATTAGATTTAAACAAATTCAAACTTAATTTATTTTAAAAAAAAAGTTTAATCTTTAATTTGAATTTGACTTATTCATTGAGATTCAAATTCAAACAACTCATATTAGATTGAATTCTAGTTCCACCCCTTCTCTTTCTATCCTAATGGTGGAGCTTCAGAGCCCATAATGTCGAAATAGCTGTAAAGGGGATGATCTAATTGTTGGGATTTCTCATTAACTCAATTGAAACACATTTAAATTTTTTTATATCATATATTTTACATTAAAGTTATATTTGACTCTAAACAAGACCTAATTTGAGATTGATTCAGATTTAATAGAATCAATTCAATGTCTGACTAATAGATGTTTGAACTCAACTAAAAAATAATTAACTTTAAATTTGCTTTGATCTAGTTTAAATTTGAATATTTATATTGATCCATACTCGATTTGTTCATAAAACTAAACTCAATCTTGAATTCAAACTCGATTAGTACAATCTAAACTTGAATTCAAACTCGAATACTTTGGATAGACTCTGAGTGTAACTTACATAGGGGAATGGAATGACCCCTTTTCATGTTAAGCACTAAGTGATTAAATGAAGCAAGCCCAATAGTTAGTGACAAGGGTGTGTGTGGGGGAAACCACAGATTTCTTCAGCGTTCATCGAGTAGCATAAAAGCATGGGAAGGAAAAAGGACCAAAATGTCGCAGGCTTTCAGGAAACAGACAGGGCTAAAGTTGCAAAGAAACGCTTTCTGTTTCCGCGTCCTCCCAACTCAGACTCATATAAACTTTTTTTCTCTCTGATCTTAAAGGATTTATAGATACATCCATTCTTCAACAACTGTTACAGACTTATATACACCCAGTTCAAGGAGGTTTTCCCACCTAGCCGCCTTCATTCCAATCCACACAACAGATATCTTTAACAGGGAAAATCATAATTACAACCATATATTGTGATATTCCATTCATCATTCTTCTCACTTTAACAGTATCAAGGGCAAAAGATAAGATATGTGGGCGACACCTATTTGTATTTTGTCTTGATTTCGACATCCAGCCGCCCCATTCTTTGACATTTCTCTCTCCCTTATGCACTTCTAATCGATCAATTATTAGATCCCATGAATACTTTCGTCTCTTTTGCAAACAGCTACAGCTTGTCCATCATCTTCCTCCACTGGAACCAACCTACAAAAAAATATCTGCTGCTTTCATTTACCGCTAAAATGTGCTGCCCGTGGCAATGTTTCCAAACATCAAGACTTATCCAAGTTAGACGTCTGCACCTTTTCAACATCCATGGATGCTCAGCCCAACACCTTTATCGTGATTGCGGCTGCCTCTGTTTGTTTGCTATCAACAACCGACCACATCTTCGTCACTCGGTATCAGGCCAGTTTGATATACCATGTTCTTTCAAATTCGACTTCTATCTGATACTTTATGTGTCTCCTCAACTCTTTGAGAGTTTCTCTGGTGTGCTTTTTACTAAGACAAACTTGCCTTCACTTATTACACGGCCTCTTTGTATTATCAACAACTTCATTTATTTCCCAACTGCACAGCTCTGAGATTCAATCTACTATGTAATACTAGATAAATCCTGAGGTTACAGTGAAAACAGAGAAACAAACGAAAACAAGGCGGCAATGAATTTAATAGTTTCATATCTATGAAAAATACAGTACAGTTGACAAACCTACGGCAAATTCTGAAGGCCATTTAATGGTAAAAAAGGAAAATCATTTCCAGTCGCAAAACAATAAAAGATATCACGCACATTAAAATCCTCCAGAAGGACACAATGATAATATGAAATCCACATATCATGGAAAATTGCTATACTTGCCCACTTCCTATAGTAAGAGGGGAAAAGGTATTGAGCTAAATGAGGGAGCTAACACAAACAAAAAATTATCCCAAAATCTCTCTAGTCTGCCATTTTTGTCAAGCGATGAATTGTACTTCTCGCAATCCGGTTCGTAGGATCAATCTTCAGGACGGTCCTCAGGTCTTCAGCCCCAAGTTTATACTTTTCCATGCTTTCATACAGGAGTGCACGCTGTACAAGAATGGATACATTTGCTTCATCTTGTTCTAGCACCTGCACAGAAAATTCCAAACTAATAAGCCGCACACAAATGATATTAAGAAAAGTTATAGGAAAATATATTATTATCCCCATAATCTATGGGAACAACACATGAATTTGAATCACTCTACCGATTACCATTGTTTAAATCAGCCCTTGTCAATTAAGTGCATTAACAGAACTAATCAATGAATAGAAACTGAATGAACTGAATGCTATTCCAATCAAAAAGGAATACAAGCCTCAAACTGGCAACTGGCACAACACCAGGGCAGTGAGAACTGGTCTATTTGTGCTCCTGAGAGCAAATAAACAATTAGCTTTGAGAGTGAGCAGAGTCAAGCTTTAAATAAATTTGAGAAGCTGGTAACATAAAAATGATCCAGAAACTACTTCATTTGACACCCAAATTCGACAGCTAAAAATTTCTCAACATTATTAATATTCACAGATTTAATACCGACCAATAGTAGCTAGCTAATTCCTCAGCCCCTAAAGACCAATAAGAATTTTGTGATTATTGATGCTGAAAACACATAGTAAGTGCTCAGATGATTCAAAAACCAACACATACTCACAAATTCCTATTTGCAAACTAAACAATCATGTTCAGATTAAAAATTAAAATTCCTAACAAACTGCTAGAAATAATGAAGCTAAAGGAAAGAGATGATTGATAATACCTTTGAACAGTCAGCCACGGCCTTCTTATACTCCCCAACTTCTTTATAGCACGAAGCCCTGGTCGATAAAACCTCCTTTGTAGCATCCTTGTCGCCTGATTTCTCAAAAAGTATAACAGCCCAAGACAACCACTTAATAGCATCAGCATATTGGCCTGCCTTTTGATTATCTATACCTTTGTTCTTTGCAGCAGGACCAGTTACCCCAGTTGGAGGAGGAGGCAGTCCTTCAAGTTCAGTGGTAGAACCACCAGTATCATTTCCTCCTCCAAAATCAGATTCCAATCCCCAGTCATCTTCTGAAAACTGCTGCCCTCCACTAGATACAGTAGCAGCACTTCCTGTTGCAGCTGATGATGAGGAAAAGAACATGTCAAGTGGATCACTACCAGTACCTTGACTTTGACCAGAGGACTTATTCTGAGAACCATGATCCTTGAATGCCCCAAAACCAGATTCTAAATTGGATCCCATAAAATCATTATTACTTGAAGCAAAACCGCTAGAAGGAAATGTTGTTGTGCTAGGTTTAGATGCATTCTGGAACTCCCCAAAAGAATCATCAGCCCTACTCTTAGTATTCTGTTTACTAGCTGAATTAAGGCTACCTGACTGCTTCAATCCCGTATCAAACAGAGAACCAAAAGGGTCCTTATGGGCACGCATCCCATTTCCAGTCATGCTCTTCATTGGCGGACCCCCAAGATTTGAACTCTTATTAACATTAGTATTAACATTCACATTCGAATTCAGATTCACATTACTACCACTACCACTATTAAATCCACCAGTATAACTCCCAAAAATCTCTCCAGATCCCCAATTTCCACTACTTTTCGATGCATTACTTGTTTTCGGTAATGAATTAGCCAGATTACCCATCGAATATGAACTCTTATTCGATGCCACTGGTGTTGCATTTTTCAAAGGAACATTACTATTACTCTCGCCCTGACCTAAAGCAGAGCTAACAAGATCACCAAACAAATTCGGATTCTTATCAACTATCCCAATCCCAATCCCAGAATTCGATTTAGCCGGGCCTGAAGCGGCCCAACTTTTGCCATGTATATCACCCACCATAGAAGTGGGTGCATTTTGCAACCTGGATTGACTCGGTGCCGGTTGATGAGTCCACGATGGCTTGTTTGGCTGCCACGCGGGCTTTGACTGAGTCTGTGTAGTCGTAGATGACGAATATGAAGATTTAAACGACGAAGTGGCTCCGCTCTTTTGGTCATTAAGTGACTTGGGCCGACCGGACCCGATACCCAGATCGAAATCAAAATTAAAGCTATTGAGTGAACCAGATGTCGAACCTTTAGGTTTTCCGTAATTGGAATTCATGGTTTATTGCTTAATTTGTAATTTTTTATTAAAAAATGAAAGAAAGAGATGAAATGAAATGTGCGAAATTTATGAATTAAAGAAGAAGTGATAGCAATTGCGGATCTGGGTTTAGCCAGAGAACATACCTTGTAAAACGAGATCTCCAGAAACAGAGATCGGAGGGAGAGAAAAAACAGAGAGAGACGGTGGGAATTCGGACAGCTTCTGATCTGAGGTGATTTGGAATTAGACCCTGAAAACTATTTTTAGTAGGACCAGATAGTAAATTTTCCCTCTTATAAGGGTATTTTGTAAAATACTCATTTTTCTTTCTTTCCAAATTTTCTCATTTTTAATTAACATCGAAAATAATATAAAAATATTTTTAAATAATTAAATAAAAAACATTTAAATAAAAAATATATTAATATTTTTTTATTATCTCAAATCAAATACAATAATTATTTATACATATATATTTTTATCAAAATTTATCAAATATAATAATAATAATAATTTATATTTAATAATTCTCAAAATAATTCATCTTCGAAATAATTTTTCAATTTTGATAATAAAATATTAGCCAAAGGACTATTTTCCACCCAAGATATGTTTTTTCTGCAAGCTCTCTCCCCCCCCCCCCCCCCCCCCCCCCCTCTCAGGTTAACTTTGAAAAACTCATTTATCTATCCATGGACTGTTAAAAGAAAGGTCAGATTGACGGATTCAAGGGCAAAATCGTTATTTTATCTGTAATATTAAAAATAAACTTAAATTTAATTTCTTTTTTACCCCCAAACTCTAACAACTAATAATTTTCTTTCAACCCAAGTTTTCAAAAACAACATTTTTCCCCCTAGGGTTTTCGAACTTTTGGATTAAATTTTTTGGCAACAACCGACAATCTCCAGACGACGTCTCTTCCTCCCCGACATCTCCTCTTTCCGATCGTGCGACGTCTTTCCCTCCTAGGCGTCATCTTCTTCGACGACGATGTCATACAGCGTCAGAAGTATACGACCAGAAGGAAAGGCCATCAGAGAGGGAGAGTAGGTGCTTGAAGATCGTCGGTCGTCACCAGAAAAATTGAATCTAAACGTTTGGAAACCCTAGGGGGGGAATACATTTTTTAAAAACTTGGGTTGGGGGGAAAGTGTTAGTTTTTAGGGTTTTGGAGGAAAAATGATATGACCAACTGACTCAGTTAAGTTTAACGACCTATGAGTGGTTAAATGAGATTTTCAAAATTAATAGGAGAAATTTGGAAAAAAAAACATACCTTGAGTGGGAAATAGTCTTATGGCCTAAAATATTTTCTAAACCAAACGTCTCTAATACACAACTCATAATTGTTTGTATGCATTTACTTAGGTAGCTATGTGAGTAGTTGGATTAGAACCTGCAATGAGTCAAACTCATTCCAAGATAACCCAATTTAAGTTTGAATCAAGTCAATTCGAATCTAATGAATCATCAAAAAGTCACTAATATATCCATCACTTCTAGTGACTTTTACTCTTCTTTGATTTCTTATTTAAGAACTCTTTTTCATCATCTTTAATAACTCTTTTTCTTCGATGTTTTTCAAAGACTTCTTTAACAATCTCATCACTAACTCAAATTGAATTTTTTAAATTCGAATCAAATTTAAATTGATTCTTATTTTGACTCGATTCCTAATTAGGTGACCTGAGAAAGTATAAAAACAAGTAATACTTCATATACTAACGTATGGACAATAATAGATGCTAACAATTTAACTTGTTATCATTTAAATGAATAATTTTGAATTAACGACCAAATCATTTACCCAAATAATAATACATTAACAGTAAATATCCTATCCGATGGTATATACTGTATTTCTCCTCACTCCGACGTGGGGCAACTTCAAAATGCAGTTTCAGTCTCTTCACAGACCTTCAGTATCACAAGACAAGCTCACAAATCATTGACAATTTTAATAATTCTGACCTTACACTCAACAGCTGGAAAACCCTATCCGAGTTTTGATGGTCAATCAGAAGTAACACAGTTGCGTGGTTCATAATCTCCATGCTCAAGGATGTTATCAGGGGATGGGAATTAGGACCAGGACAATCCAGAGGGACACTTACAAGATCAGTCTCACGAGTTTGTCCCTTACATGAAGTGCTTCTCTTCAAATTTTTATAACAAATGTAAAAGCTAAACTACAAAAATGAAATCTTCAAGTGTCAGAAACATATTGTCAGCAGATGATTGAAGTAGACATCAATATATTAAGAAATATATCACATTTCAATTTGGCAGGCATTCTCCTAGAAAACAACATATTGGAAGGATTTAAGAATACGATGACCACTTAATTATTCAATTTTTGATTGCCTAATGACCAAAAATATGCATAAATTTGCAATGAAACAAAGAAAGCAGGAAAACCTGGTTGTTATCCACCAAACAAGAAATGCAACAATGAACGTTAATCTGAGAATTTGAAGCATGTTTCTAGACAAACTATCCTTTCTTCACTAGAAATCTGACCCTCCACCTTGAGCAGAATTCTGGTTATTCATTGATATTGGTTGCTGCATGGGTGCAGTCTGATTTTGAGACCAGTTCTGTCTTTGCATTGGTTCTCTTCTCTCAACCTGCATTGTTTCTCAGCGCCTATCATATCGCGGGCGAGGCCTGTTCCTACTATTTTGCTGCCTTTCATTGAATCTATACTGTGGCCTATGGATAACTTTCCCATCGATAAACAAATCACCTAGTAATCAATATGACACAAGACAAAAAAAAGATTGAAAAGGAATTTCATGGTCCATAAACTTCAACAAAAACACGAGGTAGCCCTGTTCCATTAAAATCCAATAAACATAACTTTAGGAAATACCAACCTCCATAATCTTTGTTGGGGACATCAAGGTATGAATCTGGCAAAACCCAAAGAACACCAGGTAGCCCTATTCACCACAAAAATCCAACGAAAAATCAAGCCAGTGTGTATTGAAAAAAAGGATGCATCTAGGCCTAAATCATGAAGATCAAGTGACAAATATATCAATGTTGATTCAATAAATCGTCCAGAATACCCAGTGAAAATAAATCAAAGCTGATTCATTAAAAAATCCAGAACTTGAGATAAACAATAGATCATTCTTCAGCAACTGTTACCCCTAATTTGCATCCACAAAAGAGTAAGCTTACCAACACTAATAAACCACAAAAGCCTGAACGTTTTATACTGAATAAAACTAATCAACGAGAATTCCATCAAGCAGCCATATTGAAACTAACATAGGATGCATAAGAACTCCATAACATAAATCTTTGGGCACCCAACATTATTAAATCAATCGACAGAGGAAAAAAAACAAATATATTCAACAAACATTCAAAATACAGTGAAATAAAAAAACCTCATACCCTGAACGCCCCAAAAATTGTAAACTTAATTCATAAGATTATGAAACAACCCAAATTCGAAATACATAAAAATAAACCTAAAACCCTAAACCCACCAACATGAATGACTAATACTACAATACATATACCTTTAACTTTGTAAGAGAGCTCTTCAGAGATCAGAGCACCAAATCCAGTATATGTCGTCGTACACACCGAGTATATCTTCTTCTTCGCCTCCTCCTCGCTGCAACAAAACCCCATAACAAAATTAATAACTTTATCTTAATTATAAAAGAAAATAACACAAATTGAAAGAAAAAAAATAAAGAAATGAGTCAATGCAGTACCTGCCAAAAACAGTAGCGAGTGTTTTGACATAGGCGTTGATCATCTCGTCTTCGGTAGGCTTGGGATCGTTAGGGAACTCCATAACAATAAGCCAGTGCTCGTAGTCGCAACCATCGAGCAAGATTGTCTCCTTCGGTGGACGGTTGCTCCAGTTGGGAGAAGGGTCGTTGAGAGGCGAGTAGCCCGACCCGCTTATTTTGAAACGAGGCGAGCTGCAAACTGAGTTCTTGAAGATCTGGGGCTGTAGTAGTGGGTTCTTATCGAGAAGAGGTAAAGAGAAACGACATACAGATTGAGAAGATAGTGTTCGGGAAATGACCGATGTTATTGTGCGCCGGCAACCGATGAACGCCATGTTGGCTGCTTTACTCGATCTTCTCTGTTCTTGGTCTTTGATTACAGTCGGAGCGATTTATCGCTGGGCCTGGGAGCCAAAACTTATTTTACTTTCGTAGTTAAACGACACCGTTTTGGCTCCGGCTTAATTTTCTTTGCACTTATTTTATTCATTTTCTGTTGGTTTTTTTTTTTAATACATGAATTTAATAAAAATGGCATCTGTTGAAACATCAGTTTTTAAACAAAAATTATACAGAATTTGTGTCTGGTAGCCGCAACTAGAGGTGGACGTGGTGATCTGAGTGGGCTTGGGCTTGGGCTTGGAATGTAGTTTGATCCTGATCCACTAGGCTTGAGATTTATTTCTTGTCAATGTCATTATATCAAATATGGCTTTATCAATAATTCTTCTTTTTTTTCTTTTTTCCAATAACTTTTAATTTTCTTCGGCATCATTGATTAACTAGTTTGAACAAACTAAACTTTAATTAGCTATAGTTTGAACTAAACTCGATTCAAATTCATCTTTAATAGTAATTTGATATTAAACTTGAGACCATATTAATGAGTATTAGTCGATGGTGCTTAGTCTAGATAAAGCTTAATCACAAACAAAGTTATATCATTTCAAAATCAATAAAATTATAGACATTTAGTTTTGAATAACAAATTAGATAATCAAATAATATATCATTATATGAATGAGTGACTTTAAAATAAGAATAAAGTAACATCTTCCATGTAACTTGCTTTAGAAACAGTTGACAAAGAGTTATGAAAATTCAAGCAAGTAATGTATAACCCCATTCATACATTTAATTACATCTTTTATGGTCCGTTGTGTTTAAGTTGTCTATATACACCATTTTATTATAAAATTCGTATCACTTGGAAGACATAATATTCAATCATATTCATTTATTTAGCAATGGTAGGAGGCTGTTTTTTTTTTAAAATATTTTGCAAAATATTAATTTAGTTTCTGTAATGGGCAATTTCGCTTTTGTATGAAATTTAATTTATGTCTAATATTGATCATATAATAATGTATTATTTAAATAGTATACATAATATTTTTGTTTCAAAAATTTGAAGTGAAATATAAACCTATAATTCTGACATTTCAACAGCTGAAAAGATCACTGCAGGGATTACAGAGTACGAAACCTGGTGTTGATTAAAAAAAATTTCAACTTAGAAACTCGAAGTTAGAATTTCTAATCCATGAACAACACCCATCACACTAAAGTGGCCCTGGTCTCGAGTTTCCCTTTTGATGAATTGCATATTAATGTCAGCCAGATGAATGTTCTCGCAAGGCACACCAGAGCTGCAAAACAAGCTCACCCCAGTTGGTGTATTGTATGTCCCTCTTATGTTCTTGAAATTCATGTTACTGATCTTCACTCTAGAGGGCTGATTACAAAAACATTGAAACAATAATTGATCAGTTAGCTGTATATGTGACAAAAAAGTTTAAAATTTTCAGAATTGCTTTGAAATTTTTACCCCAGAATCTTGGCAGCTACCAGAGGGACAGTATTCTTGATCTATAATTATGGGGTTTGACACATTGATCATCACAATATCCTCGAATGTGAAGTTGGAAGCAGTGCTTGCCGAAGATCCTGGCAATGTCTTTACTCTTACTCCATTCTGAGTGTTGCTCATTGTGCAGTTTCTAACCAAAACTCCCACAACATCTGCTTCGTTTTTGTATTTGCCTAGGCTTCCAACGCTGCCCATATAGCAGAAATTTGTTCAGTTTTGGCTTTGCTCGAATTCACCCCTAATAACTAGATAAGAAGCAGAATTGGTACCTGATTCCATGGCCTGGACCACATCGAATATCAGAAACAGAGATGTTGAAGCTGCCAGGTCCGATTGAAACACAGTCATCGCCCACCCCGATAGCAGCAGCAACAATGTTGATATTAGAGGACTCATGAACATGAATACCGTCAGTATTTGGACTATCCCCAGGTGCTTTGATGTTCACATTGAACATTTCCATCTGGTCGCAGTTATTGAAACTAACATGGAACGCCTTGCTATTTGTTACTGTAATGTCGCTAATGGTCCCATTTGAAACTCTGTACAATTTCAGCGACTGCATAATGTGTTTTGGTTACCAATTATTCAACTCTGTTCCTTTAAATAAAATTACAGAAGACAAACTTACTGTGATCAATCTGTTGCAATTTGCAGACTGGACGCAGCTTTCCTGTTTCCAGGCATCTAGGCCTCCCTGGCCGTCTAAAGTTGGCTCATCAGGGTCTCCAATGAGATTGAAACCTTGAAGATTATCGAACACGATCCAATCATCAGCCGGGTAGGCGCTGAGATCAGGCACAGCCAGCAGAGTCCCTCTGATCTGAACATCGGGAGACTGGTTTTTGTAGCAAGGGCCGCTAAAAGTTATGGGACCAAGAAGAAATTTTCCCTCTGGTATGAAAAATGTGGAGCTTCCAGTATAATCACATGCGGCTTCCCAGGCCTTTAAGAATGCCTACAGGTTTTCATCACAAAGATTATAGAGGTCAACGATAATTTTCATTTTCTTACACCTTGAGGTTTCATAAAAATACAAATTAGACCCAAAAGTTCTAGCAAAATGGAAACTGTAAATACAATAAGAAACATACTGAGGTACTGTCTGTTTCCCCGTCAGCTACTGCTCCATACTCTGTGACATGAAAAATGGCTTTCGGATAATTTTGTTCCGGTGGCAGTTGGCGAGGAGCTGGTACTGGCCGGGTTTTGGATTTATGAGCTGAAGAACACTTGCCTTGGACTGCACTAGGTATATGGAAACAAGTTAAATAAAAAATAGCTATACTTCTGAACATCCTGGATGCCACCATTTTAATTACTTTGTAAGCTCCGTGGTACAATGGCTGCAGAGCTTCAATGCCTTGTTTACCTCATATGGCATTATACAGAAAGTCAATACACATTGTTAATGAGAAAGCTGCAAGTTATTTATATATAACATTATAGTTTATTCATATTTTATAATTGTGCAAAGCGATGGTGATTTAATAATGTAAAAGGGTGTGAAAAACAAAAACAAGTATAAAAACGCCACAAAGTCCAATTTATTAGGTAAAAAGAAGCATTTGAGGGCTACTTCTTCATGTTTCTTGGTTCCGGTGGAAGTTGGGGGCTGGCTGGAGCATGCTGCTGAACCTGAACTCGATACACACACGGTTTTATGCATCTTTGTTTAGGAAAATACAGTACACTTTCTGCACACCAGACCTCTGAGATTTCTGCTGGCGTTTACCACATGAACTTATCTGCTAATATTTCAATTCATTCATTTTTTTTTTCTGAGATTCTAGAGGGGCAGGACAAAAGCCTTGCATGGGCGAAAAATTATAATTTTGACTTCAAGTATTTTTGCATACATTTCTGAAATTCAAGCGCTCAATTGGGTATCTAATTTTGAGTAACACTTGATCACTAATGATACATCAATTCAGTATCCAATCGGTTACTTAAAATTAGATCCACGTATCTTCCGATATTATTTATGGGGAGTTGATATAGATGTTTCCAAATATATACATTGTATTTGCTTATTCTTTTCATTGCTTAAGAACGCATTCATAACATATTTACAGATTTGTGCTATAATTGTTTAAAATATGAGCCCACGAGACTCTGGAAATCGAATATGCAGGTGCATGCAGCCACATGAATTCTATTTTATTAGGGGCTCGTTTTGTTTCTAGTACTGGAAGTAGCTGCATCATTGTTAAGTGTTTTGGAAATATATACGTGATTTCATTTTATTTTTGCTAATGCTGGAGTTTTCATCATGAAAAATATGATAAGGGTTTCCATTTTGCTTTCCATCAATGTGAAACAAATGGGGATTAGTTATATGTATATCGATTCCTTTATTACTTTTTTATTTTTTAATAAATAGAAAATTCCATCATTTTATTATAATAAAAATGTAATTCTTCGCATATGAAATCTAATCCGTATCGGATTATATCCCAAATCAATCCAATAATTGAAGAATCCTTTCACGTCACTTACAAGGAAGAGTTACAGTAGGCGATAAAGCCGCCACGCAAAAGCAATCGCCCTTATCGCAGTATACACTGGTGCAAATGGAAGGGCACTTGTCAACACAGTCGGGGCCCTTAGAACATCGAGCTGCAGCTTTATTTGAAAACAAGAACTCATTCGGGTTTTGCAGTGGCTTAGCCGGCATTTCTGCTAGCTCCCTTGATCTTGCTCCATGAAGAAAACCAGAAAGAATGGCTGCCAGGATGAGGAAGAAGGATAAGTTGAGAGGAGTTCTCTGCATTTTTGCTGCGTTTTAGTGGCTGAAAATGGAATCTGGTGAAGGATTTTGACAATCAATAGTTCAATATATATTACTCCAGTTTATGTAGTTACCACTAGTTCAATGTATATTTGATTTATAAAGTAATAAAATATTTTAGGAAATTAATATAAAAGGTATGAAATTTGTTAAATATAAAAAAATTACCTTCAAAGTTATTGCCTTTTCAGGATAAAAATGTTTCCATATTCAATTAAAATAAAATGTGAATTTAGGCCTAGATATGTTCCGACTCAGCCCAATCTCGATAATCGATTTGATTTGATTTATCTCAATTTAAATTTTTTTAATTAAAATTCAAACTGAATTTGAACTATAAAATTTAATTCATTTTTTAATTTGAACCGAACTCGAGTTAAGAGGTGTTCGGCTCAAATTTGACTTGATGGCTCAAATCAGTAGTTCGAATTCGTGACTCGATTTAACTGAAATTCAGTAGTTCAAATTGATAGTTCAAATTTATTATTTGATTCGGCTTGAATTTATGACTCAAATCAAAAATTTTGAATACTAATTTTGTAAAACGACATTATTTTGTCAATGAACCACAAACTTGAATTATGAATCTAAGCCATACTTTTGAACCGTTAATTTAAACAATTAATTCAAGCTAAATCGAACTTCAAATTTGAACCATTAATTCAACTTATGAGATCAAATCAAACTCGAACCAAACCGAACTGAACCATATTTTATCCAAACCAAACTTAATTTTGGCTCAATTAACTCAAGCCAAATTCAACCGAACTTGAGTCAAAAAGTGTTTGAGCTCAATCCAACCCAAATCTACCCCTAGATGAATTGCCGGTAATTTAATGATGTTTTTAATGTATTTATTTTTAAACAATAAAATTATATGTATTAAATTTTTTTGAATTATTTTAATTTAAATATTTAATTAAATATATTATATTTGAATTTAGCCTACAAAAATTACCATTGAGTAAGTTTGAAGTACATGTAACTTTTAAAGTTAAACTGTAAATTCAGTCAAATCATACCAATAAATATCTTTAAAGGGTCGGTCGAAAGTCAACAACGTCTCTTGTGGAGGTTTGAGAGATTTGTTTGTAATTATGCTGTAGTAATTTTTTTTTTAATAAACATATCTCTTGTATTTTGTACGTATAAAAATTACTAAGAAGCTTAATACAATTGCGGACGTAAAGATTCTTTACCGAACCAAGTAAATTTATGTAAGTTAGTCTCATCGTTTGTATAAAAGAGAGACAAAATTATAAGACAGGCACAACAGCCCATATATAACAACTACATAATTTGAGGGCATAATATGGCACTAGATGTTTACAGAGTTCAACATAATTACATACTCAGTTTCAGATTTAGTATAACTTTCACAATCTCTACTCCTTAAATTTGGGACACCAAGAAAACCTGTACAGGTTAATGCATACTTTACATGGCGTATTAAGGCTATTAAGCATGCAGGTTTCTGAAGAAAATTAACCAAAAGCTTAAAAACCATCGTTGGGAATTTGTTTTCTTGCCCTATGATGATCAACAATCACCACGCCACCGTAGAGTTGAGCTGCCTGGTTGCAATCTATAACGGGCTCTATCACCGTGATAATTTGAGGACCGCGGTAAATATAAGCAGCAGGCTGATGAAAATCATGTGGTTGAGGAGGCTGCTGATGCCTGTTTCCAGACTTCTTCGGCCGGCGGTTGAGGTCCAACTCCTCCAAGAGAGCAAAGCCCTCCCTGCCAACCTTGGCAAGGCGGTTGTAGTGATCTGCCTGATGAGCCATTGATTAGCAGTGTAAGTTTACAAAGAAGAGTAAGTTCTTGTTGTGTTTATCTTGGTACAGAGAAGAGAAGTCAGGTTTCTTTATATAGAAATCATCACAAAGATCTCACTTTATTAAGAATAGATATCTTGCAACTTCAGTACTGTGGGAAAGCTATCCGAAAAAAGAAGCAAATTGGCCTTCCAAATATTCTTAAACCTTCTACGATTCCATTCAAAACATTACAGTAATATCACCCAGTTAGATTTCCAGCATTAATTGGTTAAGATTAAATAGAAAAAAGATCTGCACTTCAGGGCACTTTAGTCTTGTGCATTCCTTATAGTATATAGAGTTTATTAATATCTCATAATTTTTCACTTTATTCTTTACACAACAAAAGTCAGGTCTTGTCAATCATTTAAGATAAAAGATGCTCCAAAATGGATTGTTTAGAACCTTGTCTTTTCACTGCAGACTATATAATTTATGTGGCAATCGTAACTAGAAGTTGATCTATACATGATAACTCCGGAGAGATGAATATTTGATCATAGAATTTCCGTTTAATTTCATTCATGTATTATCAACTATATATTCCAAGTAGAAGACAATAATCTTCCTCTCCTCCCCTCTCATTAATCTATCTGAGAGATGATGAAGAGGTTAAGATAATAAAGAGTTTTCAGAAGGTTGCTAAGAGAATTTGTCTTGTGGCGTAGGCCAGTACGTGTGGAAATTCATTAGCATACGTAAGTTCATATTTTTGAGATGCGAAAAAATAATATTCTTTATCTGAATAGAGAAGGCATGCAAGGTCACTAGCGGTTGCAAATGGCAGGATACTTTTAAGATGCATATGGTGAAGCATGTGTCATGTCAGTTCTTCCTCCTATGCGTAAGTGAGACGTAAATTCAAGAGAATTTTTAAATGGTCCCATATAGTCTTCCGAATTTGTGATGAGGAATGCCTGAGTTTGTTGGGGTTAAAATTCCATATTGATATGCATGAATATATGCAGATTTGACTTGGTCCAATAACAAGCCTCAGAATGATGACGACTTAACGAGTTCAGATATTTTGAACGCAAACACAGTCAGAGAACCTTATCTTCTATAAGTCTGTAGTGAATAATGTCACAAAACTTAGTTGAAAGTGGCAGTACTGTTGATTTCCAAGCTTAGCCTGCTGACATGTGTTACTGCAAATTGATACTATGTGTGGTTTGCCTTCAGCTCATAGTCATATACAAAGCTAGATACAGTCGACATCTTGTGGGAAGAAAATTATATCCCACTTGTGAAATTTCAGCCGATTTATCAGTTTCTTTTTCTGATGATAATGGTGTATATATATCGTAAAAGTATTGAGTACAGACCAAAGCCTGTTACTCGCCAACAGACATGCATGAGCTCAAAAGAGACAATACATACAACAACAGAAGATTATTGGTTATTTATAACAGAAGGCCTTGTGGGGATCTTCTCTAAAACACCTCACACTCGACCCTGTCGTAGAACTTAGCTGCATTAACCTAGTGATAACAGGAGCAGGTCCTTCATTATGAGGACCTCGGTAAATATAATAATTAGGGTATTGTCTCTTTCGAGCTTGGTAAATATAACACCAGGAACAAGTAGGTAAGGCATTTGAGATGGAAATATCTTCTTCTATCTTAAAAACATATAAAAAGGAATGAGATACCCACCAAGCCTTTCATATAGATCAAGTAAAGCATAAATTACAAGGGCCAGGGCATACCAAATAATTAAACCTGGCATGAAATAACATCAAATCTTTCATGGTCCCACACTTCGAGATTGTGATTTTGGAAGCTTCTTAATTTATTCATCAACACTTCTTACACACAGTTATATAATTTTATAAACAATAAAATTAAATGTATTATATTTTAAATATATAAATATATATATATCATCATGTGATTAGATAATTTTAAATTAAAAATAAAATAATATTTAATTTTATGATGATATATATAAATATATACATATTTATATATTTAAAAAGGATACGTATAAAATTTTTTTTTTTTGAGTTTCCAAAAAAGCCAAGGGAAATATAGATATGGCCAATGGAGTGGGAGTTTAGTTTATTCCAAAATCGGTAGAAGATGAGTTTAATATTATTCTTGGTGAATCAGATTCCTCTCACATACACTATATTACTCATGTTCACATTAAATAAACTAAATTTAAGCTAACATATGAATTTATTTTTATAAATAAATCGAGTTTGAATTTATATAAATATTTAAATTGGAGTGAACTTTAATTAAATTCAAAATTAAAACAATATGTCATTTTCAAAGTGATCTCAAATTAAAATTTTTAAATCTCAAGCAAAACTAGCCTTAATCAAATGATTCAAATCCTCCCTTTATATTATTGTATATGATAATTTTTTTAATTTTATTTTTAGGTCTAATTATTATTCAAATCCTCCCTTTATATTATTGTAGTGCAAAATCTAATAAAATCTTTTTTAAAATAAATCTTATAATGAGTTGCTAAATAAAATAAGTTTTTATCTATAAGTGGTATGGTTATTTGTAAAATAATTTTTCAAAAAATAAAAATATTTTTTCCTTTTTAAGATTCCCAAACAAGTAATCCCCACTTAACTTGATTAAATCGTTTAAAAAAAAAAAGAAACAATGGTAATTTCATCTTCTCTAATGACATTTCAACCTATCTCACAATTTTTATTTTTTTAAATTTTCAATAATCTATTTTTTTGTTCCCAATATATTTATGATAGTTTTTCCCACAAACAGAATGATCAATCAAGTAACCTAAACTGGATTTCAAACTAACCATTTTTGTTTTAAGTTAAGCTCGAATTGGTATTTAAAAAATTTTCTAACATTACATAATGTCAATTAAATTGAAATATTAATTAATTTATATATTTTTATTAAGTATAATACTGTCAATTTAAGTAGGCTCGGGACTGCGTAGTGAAGAGGTGACCCTAGGAAAAGCCGGGCCCAAGCTCCGATCGATAATTTGGCGGGTTCTTGTACAAATCCAAACGTCCCTACTGATCGGACTCGTGATCCAATTGGTCAGTGGACTCCACGAACTCCGACTCCGACGGGGCGTTACAGTCTATGAACAGAACTTTACAAATTTGAAACCCAGCCCACTGTTTCGTTTTCATGTTTCAAACAGCGAGGGAAAAGAGCTGCGTGGTTTTCACTGAGCTTCCTTCAATACACTGCCAAGTGCCTCTGAACTTTTATCACTTTCGCATGCTAACAATGGCTGTTTCTGCCCTCCTTTTGGCTTCATTTCTCCGTATCGATTCCTGCTTATCTTCGGTTCTATCACTTCTATTTGGCTATATATAAAAAGCATCTTCTCTTCTTGATTTCTCCATCTGTTTTGCTTTGTTTTCATTTTCTCTTTATTCGTTTTTGAGGAATTATGCCTAATACTAGGTTGGATCGAGTTCAGGACACGCTTTCTGCTCACAGAAACGAACTTGTTTCACTACTTTCCAGGTTAATTTCAGATTGTGCTGTACTGTACTGTATTCTTGTGAAAATTTCAGTTGCATTTTTGAGATAGATTTAATTTAATTTAATTTTTTTTTTGGGTTTAGATATGTGGCTAAGGGAAAGGGAATCCTGCAGCGTCATCAAGTGACGGATGAACTGGCTGAAATTGCTAAAGAAGATAAAGGAATGGAGAAGCTGAGCAATGGCTCTTTCATAAATGTCCTACAATCTGCACAGGTCAAACCAAACTCAGCGTGATCGTGGTTTCTGGTCACTTCTTGGGAACTCTTTATTTTGTTATTTTTTTGTTCTTACGTCCCAAGTACCTAGGAAAATACATTAAGAAGCAACTTACGTTCAGAAATTACATTTAGATAGTACTAAATGTGTGTATCTTGGTTTTTCCTTTAGCTGTTTGCATTTTTATTTTTCTTCTCTTCTAAGGTTATTGATAATTAATGTTAACAGGAAGCCATAGTTCTTCCTCCATTCGTGGCTCTAGCAGTTCGCCCTAGACCTGGTGTTTGGGAATATGTTCGTGTTAATGTATATGAACTCAGTGTGGATCACTTGAGTGTGGCAGAATATCTTAAATTCAAAGAAGAACTCGTGGATGGGCAGTAAGAAATTGATCTGTTTTGTAAATTATATAATCTTGATTACTGGATTTAATCTCAGGATTTGGTTCTTGAGAGTTGGGAGTGCCTTGTTTTCTCAAATCATTTTATGGTGATTGGAGTTGCTTTTTTAAAAGGAATGACAATTTCAATTTTGAAACACGAGGACTCTTTTCTTTAATAAACTGCTACTGAAAAGGGTGCAATGTTTGTGCCGCTTCATGTCTTATTTCACTTTTCTTCTTGTTTCATCATCAATATTAGAATCTGGACGATTATTTATGCTAGGTTCAATGAAAACTATGTGCTTGAACTTGATTTTGAGCCATTTAATGCAACTTTTCCTCGACCAACGAGGTCATCATCCATTGGCAATGGGGTTCAATTCCTCAATCGTCATCTATCATCTATTATGTTTCGCAAGAAAGAAAGCTTGGAGCCTTTGGTTAATTTTCTTCGTGCACACAAGCATGATGGGCGTGTAAGTTTGCTTGAGCTTTTGGCTTTTAGTGAATGTACAGACTATATCTCTTTTTATTATATGTATATTCAACCTGAAGCCTATGCCTTTTTTAGAATATATTGTTGAACAATCTGTTGCAAGATGCTATATTGATATTCTTCCAAAAAATTGTCTTTTTACCTCTGGCTTCTTACCAATTTCAAATATTGATGACAATGGAAGAAGAATTATTATTACTTTCAAAGGCATACGATGAAATAAATTTTGAAAATTTCCACTATATTGTCTAGGCTATGATGCTGAATGATCGGATACAGAGCATATCCAAACTACAGTCTGCCTTGGCAAGAGCTGAGGAGTACCTTTCTAAGCTACATCCTGATACACCTTATTCTGAGTTCGAATTTGAGTAAGTAGTTTTATTTATTTACATTTGCTCAATGTAATTTATTCTAGTGAAGATTTGCTGGAAGTTCCTTTTATTTGTATGCTCAAATAACCTATTACTTTAGTTTTTAAATTTAATAATCTAAGAGTAGTTTACAAGGAATAGGCTTTGAGAGAGGTTGGGGCGACACTGCACAACGGGTATCAGAGATGGTGCACCTTCTCTTGGATATTCTTCAGGCTCCTGATCCTGCTACTCTGGAGACATTTCTTGGGAGGATTCCAATGGTGTTCAATGTTGTTATTGTGTCTCCACATGGTTACTTTGGCCAAGCAAATGTCCTGGGTCTGCCTGACACTGGAGGGCAGGTATACTTTCAAATTCCACTTAATACAAGCATTAAGTGTTTTTTCTTTTGTCTTATGTCTTCTAGACTTTGTACTTCCAGCTGTACATGATTTTATTAATGACAAATTGAACTGTTCACTTTTAATACACAGATTGTTTATATACTTGACCAAGTGCGTGCTCTAGAGAATGAGATGCTTCTTAGAATACAAAAGCAAGGACTGGATGTCATTCCAAAAATTCTCATAGTAGGTTTTCTAAAATTTCCATCTGCTTAAAAGTTCAACCAATCTATGAATTTACTCTCTTTTTTGTGCACTGAGTTTGACATAGATGGCCTTATTAATTTATGAACAAATGGTGATTTAAGGTTACCCGACTCATACCGGATGCCACGGGGACAACATGCAACCAACGATTAGAAAGAATAGGTGGAACAGAGCACACAAACATACTGCGAGTGCCTTTTAGAAATGAGAATGGTATTCTTCGTAAGTGGATTTCAAGGTTTGATGTGTGGCCATATTTGGAGACATTTGCTGAGGTAGGCATTAAGCAGTGTTATATTTGTTTCTTCCTGTTGTTTGTCTCTATTCCTTCCAATTGGTGTTGCCAAATCAGAGCTTCAATTACATACCTCAGATGCCGAAGGATTCTTGGTTTTGAATTCTATTACATAGTTGAAGTATGGA
This sequence comes from Mangifera indica, assembly GCF_011075055.1. NCBI lineage: Eukaryota > Viridiplantae > Streptophyta > Magnoliopsida > Sapindales > Anacardiaceae > Mangifera > Mangifera indica. The sequence goes on from NW_025401141.1 coordinate 42,835, forward strand.
TGCCATTGAACTACTGGATCTGTAATAAGTCTTGGGCATGTAAAAGTTAACTCTTATTATATTAACACAAGACTAAAAGATTAGTAAACATCATATGCATTTTTTTTCCAAGTAAAAACTTCTCATAAAATCATTATATGTTAGATTGAAAGAGAGAATAAGTGGAAAAAGGATATCTGGAATGCTTTTGTAGAGGTTATTTCTAGCAGGCTAGCTTATATCTTTTAAGGTTGAGATTTTAAAAGCTATAGGAGTGTAGAATTCTGAACTCACAGCATGGTAATCATTTCCTAGTTTATCAAAAGAAGAAAAGGGGGACTGGACTGCATAATAGCAGACAAGTAGCCCATATTTTGTATGCTTTCTCCCATTACATGAAAAGGTTATATTTCACTCTCTTTTTTTGTCTGTTGCTAGGATGCATCCAATGAAATTGCTGCTGAGTTACAGGGTGTTCCAGATCTGATCATTGGCAACTATAGTGATGGAAATCTTGTTGCTTCTCTTTTATCATACAAGCTAGGAATCACACAGGTTTGCTGTGATTTTTCCTAATTTATTTTTCAGAGAATAAAAGTTTCGGTATCTACAGAGGTCATTTCTTCTAATCTAAACTTTTTTATTTTGCTCTATTAATGTAGTGCAACATTGCACATGCGTTGGAGAAAACAAAGTATCCTGATTCTGACATATATTGGAGGAAATATGAGGACAAGTACCATTTTTTAAGTCAATTTACTGCTGACCTCATTGCAATGAACAATGCAGACTTTATTATCACTAGTACATATCAAGAGATTGCAGGAAGGTAAGTTCTGTGTTTATTAATTTGCAATGGAATTGGAATTCTAATAGCAAATTGTTGTTTGGCTTGAATCAGTTTCCCGCCATACTACATATATTTCTGCTAACTTTCTAATAAGCTTCTACCAAAGTCAAATGAAATATATATTTGGTTTGAATTTTATAATTAAGTTCATGATGGATCGAAGTTCTTATAACCCTTGGTCCCTGTGTTCTTCAGAGATCCTACTTCCTTTACTTCTTACTTTATTAGCTTTATTGCTTATTATGTTACTTACAGTCTCTGTTCTGTACCTCAGCAAAAATAATGTTGGACAGTATGAAAGCCATACAGCTTTCACGCTTCCTGGGCTGTATCGAGTTGTTCATGGCATTGATGTTTTTGATCCCAAGTTCAATATCGTCTCCCCAGGAGCAGACATGTGCATATATTTTCCTTACTCTGACAAGGAAAGAAGGCTTACTGCTCTACATGGTCAAATTGAAGAACTTTTATTTGATCCTGAGCAGAATGATGAGCATGTGTAAGATCTTACTACCTGAAGTTCAATTGTGTGATTTTGCAGCCTGTTATCCATCATTTTATATATGATTCTTGATGTTCAAGGTGTATTTTTAAATTGCTTCAATTATCACAAGAGCCTCGAGGCATGACTTGTAGGGAAAATTTACATAAACTTAATCAACCACAACATACTCTTGAACAAGACAGTTTGTACATGCATTTTTGTTCGTGTCTTTTTTAATGTGCAATTAGTTCATCTTTACATGATCTAGTTTCCGATCTTTCCTAAATTTCCATTGAGAACTATGCATTTTGATCTGCTACTTCATCTATCCCCTTGCAGTGGTATGCTGAATGATCGATCAAAACCCATCATCTTTTCCATGGCAAGATTGGATCGAGTGAAAAATTTGACGGGGCTTGTTGAGTGCTATGGTAAGAGCAGCAAGCTAAGGGAAATTGTAAATCTTGTAGTGGTTGGTGGTTACATCGATGCCAAGAATTCCAGGGACAGAGAAGAAACGGCTGAGATTGAAAAGATGCATAGTCTCAACAAAGAATACAATTTGCATGGCCAGTTTCGATGGATAGCAGCTCAAATGAATCGTGCACGTAATGGTGAGCTGTATCGCTATATTGCAGATACAAAAGGAGTTTTTGTGCAGGTATGTGACTCATAGATGTGGACATGCAGTGAAACTAGTGGTTTTTAACCATAATAAGCTTTTGATGTCTGAAATTCCTTTTCTTTGTTCTAATTTCTTGCAGCCTGCTTTCTATGAAGCTTTTGGCCTGACAGTTGTGGAAGCCATGACTTGTGGGCTTCCTACATTTGCCACTTGTCATGGAGGCCCTGCTGAGATCATTGAGCATGGTGTTTCAGGGTTCCATATTGATCCTTATCACCCTGATCAGATGGCTGCTACTCTTATTGAATTCTTTGAAAAGAGTGCAAAGGATCCTAGTTACTGGGGCACGATCTCTGATGGAGGGCTTAAACGAATTTACGAAAGGTCCATTTTTTCTTGATAATCCTGGATTTAAAAAAAAAAAAAAGCTTTTAGCATACTTGATTATTACTGATTCAATATCAATTCTGCAGGTATACATGGAAGATATATTCTGAGAGGTTACTGACATTAGCCGGGGTGTATGGCTTCTGGAAGTATGTGTCTAAGCTTGAGAGAAGAGAGACTCGCCGATATCTAGAGATGCTTTACATCCTCAAGTTTCGGGATCTGGTTTGCACTCTTATCTCCTTCTCACCATTTTCTTACCATCAAATGCCATCACTATGAACTTGACCTATAATTGAAGTGGATAATGTTTTAAATTATTAAACTATTTTGACACTATGAGAGTGAAATTTTATCATTATTATTATTATTTTTTTTAATATTCAGGCAAAGTCTATTCCGTTATCAGTGGACGAGCATCATTGAACTTCAGCTGAAGTGGAAGCCGTGTGAGTGTCTGCTTCTGCAGCTGGTTTCTCCATCAGACACGTATCAAGTTGTTGATTTTGTTGTAAATGCATCTTTCCTTTAGTAGAATAACGTGGTGGCTCCTCTTTGATATACAGAGGACGCTACCATTCTGTTCTTGGTCAGGTTCAGTGTGAGTTTTCCATTTATGCCTAATAAAATGTCTTCAAGAGTGTCTTGCCTGTCTGTCCAATCACTCTCAACACGCCTCTATATAATTTTCAGTAGTTATCCAAATAGCTTAGGGCGATACTGGATGATTAGATAGCTTTGTCAGGTTGAAATCCTAGTCAAAGTTATTAACATATCACCCATTAAGATTTATTAATTTCATTAAAAAGCCAAACAAATCAAACCAAAAATTAACAGTCTTAACTCTTAAAAGGAATTAAAATCCAACAAACAAAACTTGCATTAAAATCCAAAACTAGAGTTAGGTTTTAAAACAACAAATGAAGAAATAAAAGGGTGCACAAGTGGAAATTGTGGTGGCGATATGGGTTGTGTTTGCATTGGATTTTAATTCAAAATGACTCTCACCACCACCATTGTTCCAGAGTAAAAATTGAGGCGGAAGTTTGAGCGAAAGCAGAATCTGTAAACGAAATTTTTTTCACTACCGCCATAATTGGAGAGTATAAACTGAAGCGGAAGTTTGGGTGGAAACCACTCAAATCAGTGAAGTCGAGGTTGTATCACCATGGTTTGGATAAGAGGTTACAAAATTGGCTGTCAAAAGTTATATGTATAATCTAGGAGGGAAGGGTTATAGATAGAGAGAAAAAAATAATACGGTAATTATATGAAAACATTTATTTTGGTAATTAATTATATCAAAACTTAAATTTAATTAAGGAAGTTGTATTTTGGATGAAAAATATGTTATTTATAAAATGAGTGGGTTAAAAAATCTGACTGCAAAACCTAGGACGGCGCACACATTTAAAGTCTATTCATTTTCAAATTACCAATTTGGCCAAATCACTATTTCCAACCAAGGTATGCTACATTCTCAATTTCCCCTTTTTAACTTTGATAATACCAATACTCACTCATAAACAGATGAAATTAACTATAATAAAGGTAAAATAGTTATTTTATCTATAATATTAAAAATAAACTAAAATATAATCTCTATTTACCTCTCTAAACTTTAAAAATTAAAAATTTTTTTAACATAAATTTTAAAAAATGGTAATTTCATCTTAAAATTTCGTTTTAAAATTTCTGACGTTATCTTCGGTTCTATTGTTAATGGTTTTTTTCTCTTGAAGTATTCTCTTTCTTTAATGGTTATTCTCCTCATATTTAGATGTATAATTGGTGTTAAAGAAGAGACGAAAGACGAAGAGCTTTAAAGTAGGAAAACTTGAGAATATAGCATTTCTTGGATGGAAATCGTCCTTCGGCCTACCAATTTTCGATTCAAGAATTCATTGCAACAGTGGAGCATATCCATCCGTGCTATTATAATAATATTATTATTAATACGTAAGACAAAAATTAAATAAAAAATTGAATAGATGGATATCTTCAAGGCTTCAACAAGCGACTGTTTAAGGAAGTCTCAGACTTCTTTCTTAGCACTACCTGCTGGCGAGTAGCCTCCATTTCTCACTCTATCAGCTCGGTTTTTTATATGAATTTTGTTTAAAAAACAAGACGAAGAAGGAAGATATTGGAAGATTCTTTTGATTTTATTCCGAGGACTGGATTGATTTTGTTGATCGCAGTAATCAGATCAAGAAGTTACCATGGCGAGCCGTACAGGAGATCTAGTGAGCCAAGTCCATCCAGCTCACCAGCTTGACCTCGATGCCTTGCTGCGTTACGCCTCTGCTAACGTCTCTGGCTTCCCTTCATCTCCTTCTCATTTCAAAGTCTCTCAGGTTATTTTCCTATCTGTCTGTCTCTCTTTTAATTTTGTTTGATGTCCTAATTGTCTCTTTTATTTATTTATTTATTTTTGTTTTGGTTCAGTTTGGCCATGGACAATCGAACCCGACGTTTCTGTTGGAAGCTGGCTCGGGAGGCATAGTGAAACGATATGTTTTGAGGAAGAAACCTCCCGGCAAATTGCTCCCTTCTGCTCACGCTGTTGACCGAGAGTTTCAGGTGACATTGATTATTTTTCATTGTCCTTTTTATATTTTTCATATCGACTTTATTTGGTTCTGATCTACAGTATTACCAATAGTGTGTTTGGAAGTATTCATATGATTATGAGAAAGTAGATATTTAAGCATTTTTAGAGCGTTTCTATAAAAGCAGAGTTTTTTAACGGAAAGCATCTGCTACAGAAAGTACTACAAACACTACTTTCAGTATTTTCTCTGCCTACTGAAATATATGTTGAATTTTACATTGATCAGAATTTTGTAATTATTACAGCTTGAAACACGTCTTCACTAATAACAATGATTTTTAGTGTGTATTACTTTTTTTTTATTAGTAGAAACGAATTTACTAGGGAGTGTGAGCTATTTTAATGGCACAAATTATGGAGTCTGACAGTTCTAAAAATCAAATGGCCACTTTTTAAAACCTTTTCTTAGTTTTTCCATGTAATCAATCATCTGAAGAATTTTGAAAATTCTTGATGTGACAGGTACTCCAAGCATTAGGTGATCATACTGCAGTTCCAGTTCCTAAAGCATTCTGTTTGTGTACAGATCCAAAAGTTATCGGAACTGCATTTTACATCATGGAATTTTTGGAAGGGCGTATATTTATAGACCCCAAGTTACCGGTAATGTGTTTGGTCTTAATATTTGATGGCCAAACTGAACTTGTAATACAAAGACTTAATTCTGATTGGTGAAGAATTTGGTGTCGGCTTGAAAGCTTGGATAAAATTATTCTTCTGTTTGATTAGGGTGTGGCACCAGAAAGGAGGAGGGCAATGTATCGTGCAACTGCAAAAGCATTAGCTTCTGTTCATTCAGCCAATGTGGATGCCATTGGTCTTGGAAGATATGGACGGCGAGACAACTATTGTAAGCGACAGGTGATTAAGCTTTTTGAAAAATTTTAGCTGTCATAATGCAATTTTTATTTTAATTTTACAAAATAGTTTCATGAATTGAGTTAAGGTTTTGTTTTTAAAAGAATTGGATTACAGTGCAATAATGAAAATACTATGTTGTTTCTTACACTAAGTAGCCCTTTTGAATTTTGTGGTTGCTTTAGGTAGAGAGGTGGGCTAAGCAATACATTGCTTCAACTACTGAAGGGAAACCTGAGAGCAATCCTAAAATGTTTCAGTTGATTGATTGGTTACATCAAAATGTTCCACCAGAAGATTCATCAGGAGCAACAGCAGGCCTAGTTCATGGGGACTTCCGTCTTGATAATCTTGTATTTCATCCCATTGAGGTCTAGTAATCCTAAACTCTTGATTAATATAAATTGCATTTTTTTTATACATAACTTGGTTGTTATATGTATTTCATTTATCAAATATATAAGCATTAAGTCAAATCTTCCTATCTCACATTTCATTATTAAGGAAAATCAGTATGGGAGATTTTGCTCTTTATAATTAAACTGTTTCTGGATTTTGTCAGAGCTCTAAATATTTGAAGTTTTCAGAGGAACTTACATAAACTGATTTGCAGATCGGATTATTTATGTATAATGGTTCAGCGTCGAGTGATTGCTCTTTACACTAAAAACTGTTTCTTGATTTTGTCAGAGCTCAATATATTTGAAATTTCTCTGAGGAACTTACATAACATGAGTTGCAGATCTGATTATTTATGTGCAATGGTTCAGGATCGAGTGATTGGTATTCTTGACTGGGAATTGTCTACTATTGGAAACCAGATGTCTGATGTTGCATACAGTTGTCTGGTAATAAACCAATTTTTAAACATCAGTTTTGGCATGGAAGGTTCTATACTCTATTATCTTTTTTTGTTTCTGTGTTGCACTTGCCATTCTGTTCTGTTGAGGCTTTCTTTTTGTTAATTGACATATATACCCTTTTAATGTAATAAGTTTTTGTTGTTGAGCCTTTTTAACTGACTACTTCCTCCCTTTCTTGTCAGCCTTATCTTGTGGATTTTGGGAACAAAGAAGGGGTGTTTCAAGGTTTTGAACTTACTGGAATTCCAGAGGGGATTCCCTCACAGGCAGAATTTTTGGAAGACTACTGTTCTACAGCTGTAAGACCCATTAAGTAGCTTCGATTAAAATGCCATCTTTTTTGCACTCTTTTTTTTTTTTTCTGTCATAGAATTTAGTTGCCTAAAGAGGAATTTGAGTCAATTGGAAGATTCTTAGGTAGTTCTTTTTTTACCGCAAAAGGGGCTACCAGATGTGAGGAGACATTAAGCATACATCATATTATTGTAGCTAACTGGCACGCATTATTAAGCAAGCAATTAGGTTGTGTCGGGTGAAGTACTCCAAATGTTTCCGTGGAAAGTGATGTCTGTTTGATGTATTGCACTTCAAATACATGTGAACTTGGGAATTACTCGCTGAAAATAATGAATAATTCTATTTACGTAATGGTCTTGATTATTTGACAAGCATTACTCCTTATTGAAGGACTTCTTATGACACTTATGTTGCAGGGAAAACCATGGCCTGCAGCAGCATGGAAGTTCTATATTGTGCTTGCTTTGTTCCGTGGGGCATCAATATTCACAGGAATATATAATAGATGGCTTATGGTATACTTTGAAGAAAAAACAGTGTGATACTTGAATTTTGAATTTGATTAGGCTTTTCTTATGGAGGATCAATCCATACATATCTTCTTTTATTATCTGTCATATGCAGGGTAATGCTTCAGGAGGTGAACGTGCTCGGGATTCAGGAGCTCGAGCTAACTATCTTATAGATTTTGCACTTACTTTTGTTGCAAGGAAATCTGTGCTTCCTGAGTTCCCTCCATCTGGTAACTGAACCATTTCTCAATGTCATTGGTCTTGATATTTATTCATTTATTTATTTATTTATTTTTAGCATATCATCATGCTTAGTTTTTCTGAGATATGAAAAACATCAACTTCCCATATCAGTTTTTTTGTTATATATGTGATAGGAGGGGATGCTTTTTAAAAGATCACCAGACTTTTCTCTGTTAAGACTTTGTTTGAAATCTTTATCAGTTCCAATATAGCACAAGTCCTTACTTTCATTGGAATTGGTGACTTTCAATGCCCAACTCTCTATGGTTACTCAGGCTTTCCGTATTTGGGTTTGGGTTTTATCTAAAGAATAGTCATGTGTGTGATTGCGTTAGTATCCCAACCAATATTCAACACAAGCAATGTACAACACAAGCAACATAAATTGGCAATGATGAAAACAAGAGCTTTTTGAATTGCTTTTGTTCAATAATTACACCCTGGACAGACTACAGTACTTCCTTATAAGAAATCTGTTAACAAAGTATGAACAATTCAACAAAAACTTCCCCAATGGACTCGCATTTGAGAGGGCAGCCACACTTCCCACTCAGCCAGAGGCTGCCCAACACTTGAAACAATTTTCTTCCTGGATTTTCCTCCCTTCCCCCTCGTCCAACTCTTATTCTGCTCATTCTTCTAACTTCCCATACCAATTCTTGCCAAGTCCTTCTCTTTCAGGCGGTCCACCCCTTCCTTGTGTGTTTGTCACATCTGTGCCCTCAAGGTGTTGCTCTCTGCTTGTGCCATCTGTGTGGTCCCCAATTTTATACAAATGGGGTCCTGACAGATTGATATGCAATAGAGTGGTTCTTTCTGTTCTTGAGCCTTTCCTTCTTTATCTTTATCTTTTTTTATGTTAGATTGTCGAATTGTGTTCTTCACTCTTATATTTGATTATATTCAATTTTACATTTTTATGACCTGTTTGTTTGTGTAGATGTATCAAAAAGCTTTTCAGAGGAAAGAGGGAGGTTTGTTCCCTGTGAAAGGGTTAAATTACTGAGAGACAAGTTGATTAAGTTCATGGAAGAACACATATATCCCATGGAAAGTGAGTTCATTAAACTTGCTCTGTCTGAATCACGTTGGACAGTTCACCCTGAGGAGGAAAGGTTAAAGGAGCTGGCAAAGAAAGAGGGTTTATGGAACTTATGGATTCCTGTATGTTTCCAGATTGCTTCTAGTCATATTGCTTTCTTTCCAAATTTATGTTTATGTCTATTCATTCATGTTGCTCTTCCTAGCTCAAAAGAGATTGATTAGTGATAATTTCTTTTTCCCATGAATTTCTGTTTTGATGCAGTTCGACAGTGCTGCTAGGGCGAAAAATCTTTTTTTTAAAGGGGGTGGACATGCTTTCTCTGGTGACACATACAATTCCTTGCTTGGAGCAGGCCTCTCAAACCTTGAATATGGATATCTTTGTGAGATCATGGGTCGCTCTATCTGGGCTCCACAGGTCTTTAACTGTGGTGCTCCTGATACAGGAAATATGGAGGTAAAAATTATTTGAGACTCTTTATTATATAGGTATTATTAATTGCAATGATGGTCACCATATTTATCTTACCTCTGAAAGTTGCAAATTGTCTGTAGCCTAGAAAAGTTATCTTGATATGCTCGTAGAAATTAAAAAGTAGCTAGTGGAAAATGATTATGGCCACTTGCTTGATCTTATTAGGAGATTCATTGTCTGGTCCTTACAAATAAGCTGTTTTATGTAGGTACTATTGCGTTATGGGAATGAAGAACAACTACAGGAATGGCTTATTCCATTGCTTGAAGGGAAGATTCGATCTGGATTTGCAATGACAGAACCACAAGTGGCGTCTTCTGATGCAACCAATATTGAGTGCTCGATTAAAAGGTATTTTTTTTACAAAATTTTCGCAGAGTTATAACTTCTGAATGGTAATTGTGAAAGCAACCCCTTTTTTTAATTAATATAGAAGTGGAAATTCTATAGTCGGTATATTTCATTGTTTTCATCCTAGATTAACTTATGATTCAAGTTGGACCTCCTGCTCAAATAATATATAGATGTCTATGTACTTCCTCAGACAAGGGGATTCATATATTATCAATGGAACCAAATGGTGGACCAGTGGAGCCATGGACCCTAGATGCAGAATTCTTATAGTCATGGTTAGTACTAGTGTGGTGTGGCTGGAGTATTTTTATTAGTTAGCCATCTGATTGCTGGGAATGATCTAATCAATATGCAGGGAAAAACTGACTTCTCTGCTGCTAAGCACAAGCAGCAGTCAATGATCTTAGTGGATATACAAACTCCAGGCATACACATTAAGAGACCACTCAAAGTGTTTGGTTTTGATGATGCACCTCATGGACATGCAGAAATTTCATTTGAGAATGTACGTGTGCCAGCAAAGAATATTCTACTGGGAGAAGGGCGCGGGTTTGAGATTGCCCAGGTAAAGTTGTTAAGGGTGAAGATGAGATTCAAATTTTGTTCCCAATGTTATTATAGCAGTTTTGTGCTGTACAGACATTTGTTTACTTTCTTACAGGGTAGACTAGGCCCAGGAAGGCTCCACCATTGCATGAGACTGATCGGAGCAGCTGAGCGTGGCATGCAGATGATGGCTCAGAGGGCACTTAGTAGAAAAGTTTTTGGGAAATATATAGCTGAACATGGTTCTTTCCTCTCAGATATTGCCAAGGTAAGCTCATTTTGCTGTCAAACACTGTCAATACCATCAATTAGCTTAATTTTGCTTGTTTGATAACGCTGTCGGTGTTTGTAAATGGCCATGGATGCAGTGTCGAATAGAGCTGGAGAGAACCAGATTGTTAGTGCTGGAAGCAGCTGACCAACTCGATCGGCTTGGAAATAAGAAAGCCCGGGGAACCATCGCAATGGCCAAGGTGAACAATATATTATGTTCATTGATATTTCAATCCGCCACATAAGATACGTGTAAATTTTTCCTCAAAAAATGTTTTTGATGTTGCACGGAGCAGGTAGCAGCTCCAAACATGGCACTTAAAGTCCTGGACATGGCAATTCAAGTGCACGGTGGCGCTGGCGTATCATCTGACACTGTTCTGGCGCATCTCTGGGCCGGGGCAAGAACTCTGAGAATTGCAGATGGACCTGATGAAGTTCACTTGGGTACCATTGCCAAGTTAGAGTTGCAGAGATCTAAGCTTTGAATTTTTATAGGGAGAAAAATATAAAATAATTTGAAACGACAAATGTCCACATATCTGATAATCCCAAAATTGGGAACAATATTTTATATGGCGACTACTCCAGCGGCCGAGTTAATAATATATTGTTTTGTTTTATATCTCAATCAGCCACATAATCTACGTGTGAAATTTTCTTTTAAAATGTTGGAGTAAATAACATTTTTTTTAACACAAGGTTTGGCCATTGAAAAAAACTAGTAAAATAATTATCTTATCATTTAAATTTTGTAGAAAAATAAATTTTTATATTTTTATATATAGTAATATTATGTATATCTATTTTTTGTATATAATTAATGATGTATTATCATGTAATTAGGTGATTTTAAAATATGTGTCATCATATGATAAAGAAACATTCAATTATATAATAATCTCTTTTATGTATATAAATTGTGTATAAATAATAGGTATACATAATTTTATTGTTTTATATATATCTCACGTTAAGGTATAAAACATGATATGGCTGATGGAATTTAAGATTTCATCAATGAAATCATTTTGTCAGTGAATTGATCAAGTGGAGTTGTCAAGACCAAGGTTTTAAGAACCAGATTGTAGCATGAACCGTTTTGAGGTTTAATTTTGATCGAATTGGTTAAACTATTTTGATCAATCAGTTCAATCACATTTTTAATCTTGTTTAAGAACTTGAAAATTTACACACTTCTGTAGAAATATATATGTATGTGAACAGGTAACAGGTAATAAAATATTAAAAATAAGTTCACATTCATAATAACTCTTAATTGTTCAACATCTTCTTCAATCTTCACCTCTAATTTCTTTCTCTCTCTAGACTCTTTTTCCTCTATTTCATTGTTAGCTTGATTCTCACTCCAGAACACATCAAAGCCATACTGTTATCAACGAAAGTTATCAATGTTTGCGACAGTGAAGTTATCGACACTTTGACAGGAAGAGTCGAATGTTCTCGTTGGCTGGATGCAAGAGTTTTCGTCCGCAGTTCACAAGTCATAGTTGAATCGCATGCAAGATTGAATCTTGTGTCGGCTGGATGCGTTTAGTTTGAGGCTGAATTTGCTGAAAACTGTGAATGAGTTTATTTTTAGGGTTGTTGTGCTTCGTGACAGCGCTGGAGAAATTTTCTAAAAAATTTGCACTTTCCTTTCCGTTTTTACTAAACCGGACCATGAATGAACCGACTGAAATCTTGAACCGTAGGCAAGCCGCCGGTTCATCTGCGGTTCAATCCGAGTTTTAACCAAAACGGTTTTTTTACACACAAAAGTCGCTGAAGTCACCGGTTTTTCAACCTTGGTCAAGACAATCTCATATTATGGCTGAAGAGACGGCAGGGGGTAGATTGTGTGTGAGGTAACTTGCCAAAGAAAGGGGAAGGTGGGAACCGACCAGGGATGTAAGAAAGAGCTAAAGAAAAATAAAATAAAAAGATTTTTATAACAATTATATATTAAAAGTTTTTTTTAATTTTTATTAATTTAGAACAGTAATTTTAAAGAAAATTAAATAGTTATAAATGATACGTTAATTTAACTTTTTTACTGTATGACAGTTCATTTTCAGTTAATAATTTTGAGTAAAAAAGTACTTTTTTTACCGTCCTTCATAGTGAAGAAAGTATTTTTAAAATCAAGTCTTACGGGAAAAATCTAAAAATAGTTTGAATATTTACAGAGAAAGACACAAATTAATTTGAAACCACAAAAGTCCAAAGATCTCAATACTACTTAATATAAATGTCTAATAAATTACCACGAAGCCGAAAAAGGCTCCATACAAGTCGTTTTACTTACCAAAATTAGTAAAGAAATAAATACGGCGTCTCAGATTTAGTCAAAATAATACCAGCCCTTAGTTTCTTAACAGAAGCAATCCCTTTTCAGCCATTCATTTCCTATATAAGTACACTTTAACTTCAACATCTTCAACGGATCCAGGGGGCATTTACAATAAAAATAAAACTTCAGAGCCCGCCCCAAACGGCTCTGTAAATATTTCATCAAATAAAAGGTCTGTATTTTCAATTTCATACCCAGGAAAAAAAATACACAGATAAATATATATCGTATCATTTTATTTATATAAAAAAAAAATGGCGAATAAGACCGTTTTTATCGGCTTTGGCGCTGTGTTGTTGATCGCCATGGTGGTGTCTATCGGGGTGCTTATTAGCCGCAGCAGCGAGAAAAAAGATGACTCTGATTTATCCACTTCAACAAAGGCTATTAAGGCCGTTTGTGAGCCGACTACTTACAAAGAAACCTGTCAAAAGAGCCTCGAAAAAAAGGGTGGTGAAAATGTGACCAACCCGAAAGACTTGATCAAGATGGAGTTTGAAGTGGCGATTGATGAGCTGAAGGCTGCTCTGGATAACTCTTCTGCCTGGAAAGAGGCTAACAAGGATCCAATGGTGAAACAGGCTTTTCATAATTGTAGGGAACTTTTGCACGATGCCATTGATGATCTGCACACCTCCTTTGGGGAAATGAGCAAGGTTGATGTTCGTAAAGCTGATCATTACATTGAAAACGTGAAGGTCTTCCTCAGCGGTGCTGCGACTTTCCAGGAAAGTTGCTTGGATCAATTTGAAAATGTGACGGGTGATTTCGGAGAGAAGATGAAAAAGCTGTTGAATACTTCCAGGGAGCTTACAAGCAATGGCCTGGCGATGATGCATGATTTCTCTGAGGTGCTCAATTCATTGCATGTAGGGCAAAAAGAGAGACGACTTCTCTCTAATGATGATTTTCCTGACTGGGTTAGCGCCGGTCGTCGGAGGCTCCTTGCTGAACCTCCTCCAGCTGATGTTGTTGTGGCTCAGGACGGCAGTGGCAAAGTCAAGACCATCGCTGAAGCTCTCGCTCTTGCTCCCGATGCCCAGAACAACCCCACCAATAAGCCCTTCATAATTCACATCAAAGAAGGAGTTTATAAAGAGTACGTGACGGTCGATAAAACCAAAGCAAATGTTATGTTCGTCGGCGATGGCGCCACGAAGACTAAGATCACCGGCAACAAGAACTTCATCGACGGAGTCAACACCATGAACACAGCCACAGTCGGTAAGTTAGCTAAAATGTTAAATCTGATAAAACATATGATGTTTAGGCCAAACGTTGATGAAATTTTGTTCATGTTTCAGCCATTTTGGGACCCAATTTCATCGCCAAGGACATGGGATTCGAGAACAGCGCCGGAGCTGAGAAGCACCAAGCGGTGGCACTGCGTGTTCAAGCTGACAGCGCGATCTTCTACAACTGCCAAATGGATGGCTACCAGGACACTCTCTACGCCCACGCCCATCGGCAATACTACCGAGACTGCACCATCACCGGCACCATAGACTACATCTTCGGTGACGCAGCGGCCATCTTCCAGAATTGCAGGTTGATATTCAGGAAACCAATGGCGAACCAAGCCGTGATCATTACAGCCCAAGGAAGAGCCGATAAGAACGCAGTGACAGGATTCGTTCTCCAGAACTGCGTAATCGGCGGAGAGCCAGATTACGTGGCGGTGAAGGATCAAAACAAGGGTTACCTGGGAAGGCCCTGGAAGGAGTTCGCGAGAACATTATACTTGCAATCAGAGATCGGAGATGTGATTCAGCCTGAGGGGTGGATGCCATGGCAAGGAGACTTTGCTCTGAACACTTGCTGGTACGCTGAATTTGGCAACAGGGGCCCTGGTTCTGACACCGCAAGGAGAGTTACATGGCCTGGTATTCAGAAAATCAATGCTCAGCAAGCTGAAGGTTTCACCCTCGCGAAGTTCATCGGGGTTGACTGGATTCAGAACAAGAATGTGCCCTTCACTGCTGGAATGGAGGCCGCTTAAGCCCAGGGATGGCTTCATAATCATATACATACATACATACAAAAAAATTTTTTACCAATGTTTATCATTGAAACAGATATTCAATTTATTCTTGTAATTTTTTGTATTAATGTTGAGAGAAAGGTTACCTAACTTTTTTCTTCAGATAAATAAAGACAAAATTTTATCTTGAGAAGCTTGTAGCTCAGTCTACCAATTTTGCTCTCCATAACGGCAAACCGTCAAGGCCAAACGAGTATTTCCCACCTAAAGTATGTGCATTTTCCAAGTTTTTTTCTATTAACTTTTAAAATCTTATTTACCTACGCATAGATAGTTAAAATTAACTAAATACATTAGTTATATCATTTTTTTCCTTTAAACCCTAAAAACTAACAATTTCCCCCCAACCCAAGTTTTAAAAACAATATTTTTTTCCTTAGGGTTTTCAATTTTTCAAATTCAAATTTTCGGCGACCTCCACGCGATGTCTCTTTCTCTCTGACAACTCTCCTGGGTATGGTCGTCGATAAAGACGAGACAACATGATCGAGACAAAAACAAGGTCTTCGTCGACGACCATGCCAAGAAGAGCTATTAGAAGGACGTCGCACCAGAGAAAGAAGCATCATCGAAAGGTCACCGAAGAGGAAGAAATGACATCAAAAATTTGAATTTGAAAAATTGAAAACCTTAGGGGGGAAAATGCTATTTTTTAAAACTTCAGTTGGGAGAAATTGTTAATTTTTAGGGTTTATGGGAGAAAATAAAATCAAATTTAAATTTATTTTTGATAATACAGACAAAATGACGAGTCGTCGACAAAGACCTCATTTTTCTCTCGATTAGGGTTGGACTTGAACCAAGCCTATTCGAGCTCGGCTCGAACGAGTCCGAAATGAGCCCTATAAAAGTTCGGTCAAGCTTGAGTTACTCGCCAAATTTTTTTAATTAAAAATTTTAATACAAAACGACATCGTTTTGATCAATATGTATTAAAATGACGTCGTTTTAATAACAAAATAGTTAAAAACTAGAGCTCAAAATAAGTAGAGCTGAATTTAAACAGAGTTTGAGCTTGGCTTCCACAAGCTCGAGCTCGAACTCGAGCTTTGTTATATATAAATCGAGTTGAGCTCGGTTCAGTTCGAATCTAACCCTAATCTCAATAAAGATGACTCGTCTTCGTCGACGATTATGCCTAGGAGAGCCTCTGGAAGGAGGTCGCATTAGAGAAGAAGAGGTGTCGTCTAGAGATCGTCGGAGAGGAAGAAATGACGTCAGAAAATTAAATCTAAAAAATTAAAAACCCTAAGGTGGAACATGTTGTTTTTGAAAACTTGGGTTGAAAAAAATTGTTAGTTTTTAGAGTTTATAGGAGAAAATAAAATAAAATTTAAGTTTATTTTTAATAATATAGATAAAATAATAATTTTATCTTTAAAATTATTAATTTTAATTACATATAGATAGGTAAATGAGATTTTTAAAATTAATGGGAAACGTCATAGGTGGGAAATAATCCTTTGGCCAACCGTAAACTATTTAATTGAGTAAACAAAACTATAAATTACTAATAAATAAAAAGATTCCGACCTGCCGGATTCGAACCAGCGACCTAAGGATATGCTGTCGTATTTAACCACTACAGTCCTCCGCTCTACCAACTGAGCTAAGGTCGGCTTTTATTCAAACTTGCCTCTCTTTATATTAATTTATAACCTTAATTAATATTGAGATATGATAAATATTAAATAATGTTTTCTTATTGGAAAAATTAAAATATATTGATAGGATGTTTAATTTGGGAATGTTTTATTATCAAAATAAAAAAAATTATCTTGAGCATTATTAGGTATAAATTATCACTATATTTGATAAAAATTAATAGTTGTAAATAATTATTATGTTTAATTAAAGGTAATAATTGAATATACTAAAATTCTTTTACTTAAATACCCTTAAGTTTAATTATTTTAAAATTTTTTTATGTTATTTGTTATATTAATTGAAAATGAAATTATTTTTATCTTAAAAAATAATAAATAAGAATATGGTATAATAAAATCAATATTTTCTTAATAATTTTTTAATACATAAAATGAATGTGATAATCAAATTATCTCTTATATTATTTATTAAATCATCATTAGTAATAAAAAATTATTGAAATATTTTTATTATTTATAAATTAAATAAAATAATATTATTTATAAATCAAATCAAATAATATAAATAATAAAAGATATATTATCAAAACAATTTTTATAAGTGTTTAACTAAATTTAAGTGAAAAGTCCTTAAATTTTAAGTGTAAATGTAAACCAAAGTCAATTTAACTCTAAATTTTATTTAAATTAATCCAAATTTAATTCATTCAATTTTAAACTTAAATTCGAGCTTAAGAACTTAGAATTTAGATAGAATCCGACATTATTCATGCCAGTAAAGAGGCTTCCATTGGGCGAACACCAGCCCGTTAAAAATATTAAAGTGGCCCAGTGATATTCAAATAAATACGCTTGACGAGCGAGCGGGAAACCAGATCGACTCTTTTTGAACCTTCTGTGTCTCCCTCTCTTTCTTTCCAAAAGCGAATCCAAACTCTGCGTCTTCAGCTCCTGAGGATTAAATCTCACTCAATTTTCCATTACTTTCTCTTCATTTTTCTCGGGAAACAAACAATCGAGAAAGCCTTCATAACCCCCAAGGTTTTCCCCTTTTTTCATTTCCACCCCCAAAATCCAAAACCCTAGGAATCGAAATGTGCTCCAATGATAATGTGAGGTCCAATTACCCAGCACTTTCAATATGACTAACCACAGAGAACAAGAACCCAATTGCGATGCGGCTAGTTGTAGTGGTACCCGGTTCACGGTGCAGCCAGAGCGTGAACTACAAGCTAACTGGGAAGTTGATTTGGCGAATAAGCTCGAAGACTATCTCTTGAAAATTTGCTCTGGTCAAATTTATGACTCCGAACATCTCATTCCCCCGGTGAATTTCGCTGAAGGTTTGTCTTTTAACTTGCTTTTGTTTTTCCATCTTGATGTTTGATATTTGATTGTAATTAAATTTTGGAGAAATGTAGCTGCTTTGCTGGTTCAGGGTTCGGTTCAGGTGTATAGCAGGAAGGTAGAATATTTGTACAACTTGGTTTTGCATGCTTTGGAGTTTCTTTCTCAGAAAAGGTTTGTTTTTTTTTTTTTTTCTTCGTAAAAATAATATTCACTATGACCGACAACTGTATGTCTTTCTCAAATTTTATTTGTATTTGTTAAATTTGTTTGGTGCTCTATGGTTTTCCTTGGAAAGGAAATGAATTATTGTGAGAGCTTATTAGTCCATCTAATGGATTAGGGAAGTTGACAAATAAATTAACTTGTTATAGATTATCACTGCACTTCAGTTTTTGTAATTTGGATGGCAAGTAATTTAACAGTAGTTCTTAGTTCACTCAAGTTATGTTGTCGTTAATCTACTGTCTTGCAAAATTTGAATGGCAAGTAATTTAACAGTAATTTATAGTTCTCTCAAGTTAGTCAGCGGACAGTGATGAAACTGTATTGTGGATTTAGATCCTACTTCTATGGCGCTTTATCGTTGTTATTTTATTATCCAGCCAGCAGGATCAATCAAAGGAGACATCAGTCCCTATCGAAGGAAGGGAATCCCATGCAGTTTCTGATGAAGAAAATGATCTGTTTTGGTGCTTAGATGACATCCCAGGTAAGCTTTAACCATGTACTCTATTTTGGTGTAGTTCAGAGAAACATTAGCTAAAATTTCCATATGTTGCAGTGGAAGCAAAAAATCGCTTAGACAGTCCAAATGGAAATGATAATTTTTTTAATCACTTTGTGAAGCCCCCTGCAAATTTAATTGTTCTTGAAGGTGACTGCTTAGACTCTCTGGGTGATGGCACGGAATTAGAGTCCTATCTGGTATTACAATTGCTTTTACTGGTTTTGTGTTATGCATTGACTAACAAAATAATTTAATTATTCTTTTCGTTTTTCTGTGGTTGCAGTTAGCTACCAGTGATCTCTATCGAGATTTTATTCTATTAGATCCGTGTGATGCTGTAGCAGTTAATGACTTTTTAGAGGGAGGTCAAGTTGGCAAGGGGCATAATGGTGCCTACAGAGGAAGTGCATCTCGCAAGAGCTTTCAATCCCCTACGAGGTGTTCTGGTGGAACTGCAAATAAGCCATCTATCAGAAAGAAAAAGGATGCCAATCTTAATCCATCGCCAAGCCTTAACATGGGCCATGATCCTCCTGCCTTTGATGATGTTGGAGAGAGCAATCATGAATTTGATATGGAGGACAGATATTCAGAACCTAGGAACTTGGATAGTAATTCTGATGAGGAGGAGGAGGATCCTTGGAAGCCCTTGAACCCTCATGAACCTGGGAACTTGAAAGTCATACCTTTCAAAAAAGGTTGTTGAAGCATACTTTTTTAACTCGAGTTACCATTAATGTCTTGTGCTGTGGTCCTGATGTTGTGGTCCCTTTATTTTTTTCCTTACAATCAGTTAAAGCTTTCAGAAGAAATGCGGTAAATTCTACTAAACAACACTCAGTAACTACTCTGTTTCCGCTTGCAAAATTGCATGGTACTATCAGTCCAGAGCTCACACAAATATGGGAGGCACGACAAAAAGCATCTGAAAAGCAACAGGCTTTCCATTCTTCTCCATTATATGAAAAGGTTCTGCTCTCCAGATGGTGTGTTTAGCCAAATTCTGTCTTATTATCTCTATGTAAAACCTGATATTGTTATTACAGCTCCGGCAATCACTTGCTAACAAAGGACAACAAGCTTTTAGTGCTTTTGGTCATCCTGACAATTTTAATGAGGACAAGGGATATGATAGTGGTGACCCAGATTCTGAGCATCCTGATATTGACATGCCAGAGAGTATGTATATGGATGAAGATGTACTTCATTTTGATAAGGTTTGCAGGACAACTTTTTGGGTGATTAAAGTCAAAACAGTAGCATTAGATTTTGCACATTGCTTATTCATTGACATTTACACAGCATGATGATGGTACTACTCACTGTGAAATCAATGAAACATTTGAACATGAAGTTCAAGATTGTCATGCAAACCTAGAAGATCTTTGTCGCTCTCACCTAGTAAGCGTAAATTTCTTATCAGTTTGCTTCTATTGAGTCTGCTCTCTGCAATTTGGTCTTACTTAGTTCATCTTTCCACTAGATAATTATATTTCTAGTTGCTACCAAAGCATTACTTGGTTGATTGAATGCCTTTTCTCTTTCAGGATGCTCTTCTTGCTAGCATAGCTGAAACAGAAAAATTGACTGAATTAGCTGCTCGAGTCTCATCATGGAAACAGAAAATTGAACACAACCTAGATGAGCAAGTAATTCTATTTTTTTCCTTCCTTTCTTTGTCTAATCCAACCAACATTGATCAATTATCACCACTAGTTTTATCATAATGTTACTACCTCTTTTAAGTTGAACTTTTGTTGGTATTTGAAGTTTCTCTTTTTTGATAGGATTCATGCCCTCCGTTTGATATTCATGAATATGGAGAAAGTATTATTGACAAGCTATCTCTTGAAGGAGACCATGAAAATGTCACATCTTTCACTGATGTGGTAAAGGGCCAAGAGAAGTATGATGTTGCTCGAACATTCTCTGCACTTCTTCAATTGGTAATTTCCTTCCTCTATTTGAAAATTTTTTCTACAATTATTGTTTGTTCTGATTGCAGTTGTATATCTTAAAGTAGTTTATTCTGGTGAATTCACTAAAAAAGAATCTGGTATTGCTTGTTTCATGTGTGAAAAATGAATTGCTAGGCATTTTAAATTTCAGGTGAACAATGGAGATGTTGCTTTGGATAGGAGTGGGATTGATGGTGAGTCCATCTGTTACACAGCAGTGAATCCTTTCCATGTCCGGCTACTCAGGCACGACAAGAGACAAAAAGAAACACAATATCAATTGTCAAAAAAGAGAGCCAAGTCTCCATCAAGAAGATTTTCAAAAGATGATAAGGGCAAGTCCATGAGAGAGAAATCCCCAGTTGTCAATCCATCTACAGAACATGGATCATCAGGATTGCCGTCACAGCCAAATTGTAAATTTTCTGTGAAGCTTGGTGGTGCAAGGTGTACCCCAGAAGGAAAGAAGCGAAGAAGGTCTCGACTTTTTGAACCAGCTGATTTACATACCTCAAGCTGAACCAGCTTTGAACTGTTGGGGAATTCAACAACTCTGCTGAATGGCTCCTAGCAAATTCTAGTTGTGACATGATTGTAGCTCAAGTTAAATTACAATGATCAATAATTTACTTTTTCAAATTATTATCAGACACGTACTTAATAGTCAAGACTAGGCCTGGATTTGAGCCAAACTTGTAGTCAAGACCCTGTAATAAAACTATGATATTGATATCCCTTGTAGAATGAATATGTTCCTGTACCATACATACAATGCCACCAATACTTTCAGCAGAAGTGGTCACCTTTTTTAATTCTTTGTAATTTTATTAAAACTCTCAATCAGGTATCTTCAGAGCTGTTTGTCAATGATTGAAGCGATATGTTTCAAGAATATATAATTCATCCTATGGCTGGCAACTTTGATACTGGCAGTGGGTGTAATAGTGTAAACGTTGAACACAAATTCCTTGTCCACCAAGAGAGCTTCAAAGTGTTTCAGCTGACCAAGAAACCCACTGGTTTAGTATCTTTTTATTTGAATGGCTTGCTTTGCTTTGCTTTGCTTTCCCACTATACGTGTATACCACTAGCTTGTTCGTGGAAAAGGTTACTTACTCTTTTCATCTTACCAACCAAATTGAACAACTACGTCATTCCAGCCAAGTTGTGTCTTGATGTGAAAATATCGACTCATTTACTTTGTTGATGTGGGTTTTCGGATTGTGCTGAAAATGTCTCTGATCCTTGTCCTTGTTTGATCCAAAGTAGCTTTTTGAATAATTTTTTCATGAGTTTGGTTAAACAGGGGTTTTACAGAATAATCACTTCTTGACACAATAGTAAACAAATAAAAGAAACGCGTTTATGAACAGGGCTTGGCGTGTCGCTGTAACTGGGGCATGGGGATTAGGCAGATTAGGCCCCAGCAGTTTCTCTTTTGTTGGAATCACACTTCGACGAGCTTTACTGGAAACCTCGTCACTCCATTGACGTCTGTGTAAAAATAAGATGCCAAGATTTTGAATAATTTCTATTTATGTTGAAGGCAGAAACAAACTCAACTGTGACAGCAGCTCAATTAATTACTCTCCATCGCTACGAAACCAACAATTGTCACAATAATTCACTTTCTTGAGCATTTTTCTCTTTCTGCAGAGGCCCCCACACGGATGCTAAAGAAGGAATCAGCGGCTGCTGCTGTTGCACCTAGTTTGGTTATATTTGGGTCAAACTAAGACAGCTTCAGCTTGAACAGGTAACCCACCATTCTTCTTATTATTATAAATTAAATTATACACACTCATAATTGGGTGGAACGTCTAATTTAATATGATTTGTTGTTTGGACGATGAGAATGATCCTAGAAATTCAATGGGAAAATACACATCACATGTGCCTGCCATCTACTCCAAATAAATTATAACTGAATCCTACATATGTAAATTGTTTGAACAGACTCTCAAAACTATAAGAGATTTGATCCGCGGCTTAAGAAGTCCACATATTTGGTCATGTTATTGACAAATTTCGTTGACAAGTTTCCAGGAATTATGCACTGGAATTTCACAAGAATCCAAATTATATAATATTATTATTAGGCCTTTCAATTCTTGCTTTCACATTCGGAATTGGAACAATATCTGATACAAAGGACTTATCACGTCAACAATCCAATATAGTCATTGTCTGCCGTTTGTAAATTGCAATCAACACACAAGTATTCAAATTTTACTTACGATAAAATTATAATAAAAAAATGAATGAGATAAAAAATATTATCTATACAAGGCAATATTTTAACAGACATCCAATATCTGCCACGTGTGCATTCTCCGCCAATCAATACTAAAATGTTTTCGCTCCAACGAAATATCTGCTACGTGGCCCACTTACTCTATATCCCTGAGTTACTGCTACTGAGTCTGCCGAGTCACCTACTCTCTACCTCGCTCGATGTCTAACTCAGTGACAGTTCCACCACAGCTTGCGGTATTCCCCGAAGGAGATAAATTTCCTCTTCTTTCTCTGCTTAGAATCCTTTTAAAAGATAGCATACGACTCACCGGAGATCGAAACGACGACTGAGTTTGAACCTGACTAGATGGTGAGTCACACCTGGTTGACTCGCTATCAAAACCTTCGTTATAGTTCCTCGCCGGAACCTCTATCGACACGTTTATAACGTCCCTCGGCTTGCCCTTATCTTCAAACGACGATGTTCCGGCCGTTTCGTCCTCGTGCTGACGCGTCATAAACAACCCGGAACTTGACCCCGGCTCAGTCACTGAAACCGCCACATGAGTCGGGTTTTCGGGCTCATCCTGACAAGGCTCCACTGAGGACCGACACAGAGGGCACGTGGAGTGAGAGTGGAACCACATGTCAATACACTCGATATGAAAACTGTGCTTACACTTGGGCAATATTCGACCCGATTCGTTCTCTTCAAACTCGGACAAACAAACAGCGCAATCCAGAGACTCGGGATGGGTCTTGGAGGAGTAGGCAAAAACAGGGAGCGATTTCAAGACAGCCGCGTCGAGGCCGCGCGTGGCTGCAGCGACGGGATTGGGGTTAGCAGGGTCAACATAGAAGACAAGATGCGTACGTCGGTGGAAACGGCTAGGGCGAATTTGGCGGCGACGCACGTTGAGTAAATACCAACGAGCGTAGAGATGTAGACAGACCATTAAAATAACAACGAAGAATAAAATAACGATGGCGCTGAGCATGATTTTGCCACTGAGGGCGTAGCTATTATTATCGGGCGCGTATAAATCTGGCTGATCGTTGAACTCGTTATTCATTTGAGCTTTGCTAGTCAGCTACAGAAAGAGTTGAAAATTGAAAGAGGTTGGTTGAAGGAAATTAATGGAATGGGAGCGGAGATGGAGGGAAATACAGAAGGGTTTTTAGTAAGGGAAGGTTTAGGAGAAGAAGAGAAAAGTTCTTTTTTTATTATGGTAAGTTGATGAAGAGGAAATTTCTTGCGGGTTTCTTTTTAACTCCTTAAGCGCCATAGGTTCCCACCTGCTCTTCTATTCCTACTCCTATTACATTCTAACAGACGCCGGGGCTGACGCGGGATCTTCGTATTTACTCTTTTACCCTTCTCCCAAAACGACACTAAAAATTTTAAATTAAATTATTTCCATACAAGCAAGACAAAACTTGTGGGAATTGAAAAGTTTGAAAGGTGGTGCGATTTGAAATGGACAGTTAAATTTGGGAGTCAAGTTAGTTGAGAGCTAAAACTTAGGTAAAAAAGGCTCTGACCACAGTAACTTATATATATTCATCCACTGTTATATTATAATTAAAGTTAAATATCAAAATTTAAAAATAAAATTTTAATATTTTTATTTATATTATTTTCAAATTGAGTCATGAGCTTATTATCAAGTCATGCAATAACAAATTCAAGCTAAAACTTAATTTAAAATCCAAATTTGAGTTGTTTAAAATTAAACTTGATTCGGTAATAATTGAATCGAGTCGAGCTTCCATCTATTATAAGTTACCAACCCAAAGCCATCCCGCATTAGCTTCTCCAATGGGCAAAGGGCCCAAATCAGTCCAAGTTTGGATGATAAGTTTTGAATAAAACTGTGTGATTTATTAAAAAATGTCGAATAAAAGAAGCCGATCAAATCCCATTAATTAAGGAATATTAAATTCTGCAGCACTCAAATATTCTTCCTAGCTTTAATACCATACATACACCCTGCACTATATAATATTTTATTGCCTCCAAGCCCATGCGTGCATCGAAACCTGGAAAGGGAAAATATTAATAAGGTCAAAACTCTATTCCCACCCAATGATTGCTAAATGTATTTTCCCACCCCTTAGGTTACAAAAAGCTTAAATCCCACCCATCATCCACTTTGTTAGTGTAATTTTAATAAAACACAAAACCATTATTTTTTACAAAACTTAACAAAAGTTGATGATGGATGAAAATTTAATTTTTTTCAAATTTAAAAGAGGATAAAAATTTATATTTTCATCAAATTTTGGGCACAAAATAATCATTTGATATGAAAATAATAGTAATAATAATAATATAATATAATGTGATTTGTCCACATTTAATGGGTGAATTCTTGCCTTGTCCGCATAGCCCATTCCTCATGCTCATTCTTAATGTCATGACACAATAATATAGACATAAAATAAATCCTTTGATCAATGATATTCTCATCTTTTGAAAAGTTTATTTTTCAACTCATCATCTTATGCCATTAATATATTTTGATAGTTTTAACTATAAAGTTACCGAAAAGTTTAAGGAATCTTTTAATAGTAAAGGAAAAGTTGAAAAATGCGCATTTTATTTCTCTATTTTCTCTCCTTTTTTTTTTTTCTCTTTCTCCTGTTTCTTCCATTTTTCTCTCACCTTCCTTTTTCTCCCTCCTTTGCTTGCACAGGAAGTTTCTCAACATGCTTTTCCCAAGACTAGACTAGGTCTCGACTAGTTTCTTTGAGGCCCGGTTTGGTTTTTGTTGGCATTAATGAGAGACATTTGAGTAAAAGTGAATCTCTATACAATTCTCATTTAGTCACACCTCTAATCATGCTCTCACTAAGATGGTATGTTTAGCTAGAATCGTATAATCTTAATACGATTTTAACTAAATTAAATATAGTCAATTTGATCAACAATATTCACAATTTCGATCGTAAAAAATCTAGTTAACTTGATCAATGATATTCACCATTGATATAGTAGATCTCAATATCAAACATTCTTTTTACCTTTTTACCTAATTGTTTTTATCAACAAAATTTGATAACTAAGTAATAAAGCAAAGTTTTCAAACTTGAAAGGTAAAAGAATTAATTCATCAAAGTTCGAGTAGAAAATACTCATTCAACTATCCAGAGATTAATAAAATTATATGAATACAATTTTAAATACTTAATTGAGTATCTAAATAATATATCATTATGTGATTAAATAACTTAAAAGAGAAAAAAACATAACTTTGGAAGTCCCTTTATCAAGTGTTTTTCTCTGTGGTTTCAGAGGTATTCAGGTTTGGTATATATCTGTTATCCAAATTATAAGAACTACCATAAAAACTGCACTTATATAATTTATACATTTTCAATTTTGATTTGTGCACGTTTGATACATAGTTTAAAAACTTAGTTAAATACATGAAATTAAATACACATAATGTTACTCCGGTTAAATGTTGGAAACAGTCCACATCTTCTCAGGCAGAAGAAGATCACGTCACGTGGTTGAAAATAAAGTTTGACAAATAAGAGGAGGTTAACAATGTAACGTAATCGTCCAATTCCTAAATTCGTGATAATCAATAAATGTATGCCGTCCGAAAAACACCAGCATTTATTTCACTAGCGTTTACCAATAGCATTTTGTGCCCCCAAAGTCTTCCTTTTTACTCTTTTCTTCCATCACTAAATCACAAGACATAGCCTAAACGATTTCTGGACAAAATATGTCAAATAAGTCTCCCGTCTTCCCCATGCCTGAGCCTCAACACTTCAGTGACTATGGCTTCGACCCTCAAATCGATTACTTCCAGGTCTCATTTACTTTTTTTTTTTTTAAATTGTTTTTTGTGTTGCAGAAGCTTTGTAGTTTACTGTTATTGACTCGTCTGTTGAAAACAAGGTGTTGGAAGAAGCAAGGAAGCATAAGAAAGAGTCATCGAGATCCATAGACTCTTTGCACTTCAAGCTTCAGAAACCCATCTCGAAAGAAGAGTCAAGGGTCAAGAAGTCCCTCCACAACAAGGCTAAGAAGAAACGTTGGTGGAAAAATGCCTTCTTCTTCTTCAAATGGAAGTGGATCTACAACAGCCGCCATGAAAATGATTCTAATTACAGTCTCGAACATGATGTGCATCACGGAAGAGCTAGAGATTTCAGGGCTTCAATATCAGGTCCGGTTTATGTAACCGAGAGTAGAAGTGGGTCTTGTTCTCCGTATAGAAGCACAAGCCGGCCGTCGTCAGGCCCACTTGCCGGAACTCTTTCTCCAGTGAACAGGAGTGAGTTTCAGGTTCCTTATTTGAGTCTCAGAGAGCTGAACACTGAGCAGCAACAACACCAGAGGATGTCTACTTCTTCAATGCCGATATATCTGGTCACTTAGAAGAAGGAGAAAGTTGTTTTTTCACTTAAAGATTTAGTTTTTGAGCTCTTTTAAGCTTTGGTAAGAGCCTGTAGTGGCGGGATTCTCTTATGTTTTCGGATATCCCCACTGTGATTTCTGCAACTAATGAACTCATGCTTTGACTCGGTCACTTCATATTTCTTTATTTTATTTTAATCATTATGATGATTTTATATGTTTGAATGGGTTGTTGGATCAGAATCCAACAAACGCCATCTGGGGTCGACCTTTCTGGTTTCCTGATACGTGTCTGATGGAGTCGGATGTAGAAGATGATTTCACAACCGTTTGATTGGTCCAGGAAGCAATCAGCAGCGTTAGTTCTTAAACTAAACTGCCAGTCATCGTGTTCAACGGCTAGTAGATGCAGACTGACTGAGCCAGTAAAACGGAGGGTCAATTTAAAATTTAATCGCGAATCCCACAAGGTTCCAAAACAAGAAGCGGCGCATACTGGACGTATTGGCACTGGCACCATCAGCGACTTTAACTTGACCTGCAGACCACGTTTCAAATGCTCTGGAGTTTTATGTAGTGGTGGACCCCAAGCAGCTGGTTAAGATCCAAAATCTACTATAGATAATTTAATATGATTTAATTTAATTCATAATTTTATTTAAATTTTATTAAATAAATTTATTTTAATATTAAATCATAAATTCTACTCATAAATTTGAGTTATATATTCAAATTATAGATTGAACTATAAATTTGAGTTAAATTCAAACTAAATTATTTTTATTTGAATCAAACTCAAACTATTTTTAATATTGGTTTGATAAATTGGAATCAAACTTGAGTCAAACTACTTTTCATTCTAAACGAACTCAAATTAAAAGATGTTCAAATTTAATATAATTTATATCTATCCTAATTTTAGATATTATGTTTGATCAGTTTAACCCTAAATAAATAGTTTCACTTAAGTAAAGTTTATTCGTTATAACAAAAAATTGATAAGTGTAGACATTTTTGTTGATTTTTGATAGAATATCTTTTTAAGTTAAAACTAGTTTTTGATCAAACTTATAGATATAAAATTCATAAAGATGACCAATGAGTAATAAATAAATGTTTCATCATCGGTCCATAAGTTGAGAAGAGAACTCAAAAAGTAAGTTTGTAATTTTTTTTAATCAAATTAGGTTAAAAATTGATTTTCTATTTATTTCTCGTATCCCTTCTTATTCTTAGACTTCTCGGTGATTTATTAGAATTCTTGTTTGGCTATGAACACCTTCAATTTGTTATGGTACCTAAGAGATAGGCGTCCCATTGAATAATTGGTGTTCTTTGACGTTATTACTTGCCTTTTTTCTTTCATATTTTTACTTTAGCATCGTAAATGTTCATGGCCAAAAGACTTTTCCCGTCCAAATTTTGATGCATTGTCCAGCTCCCCCCCTGCAAGGTTTGAAAACCCAAAATCCTACCCATTAGCAGTTTACGTTAAAATAATCTGTGGGTGAAAAGGGTATTTAAGTAAATTTGATCTTAATAAACGCTGGCGGCTGAGGAGTGATTGAATTCACACGCAAAGACAGTAAAAGATTAAATAAATAGGAAGGAAAGCTCTAAAAAAAAAAAATTTATTATACTTTTTCTGCATCTTTGTCTGTACTTTCCAGCCTTCACTCCTCATTTCTCAAACACCACTCACTCATTTTCTCTCTCTCCTTCGTTGAACCTTGCCTCGGAATGTCTATGGCCGGACCGGGCTTCGGCCTACCCAGTCATGGGCCTTTGGATTGGGTTGACTTATAGAATTTGTAAGAGCTAACATCTGACTCTATATATATATATATATATATGTATGACAGATGTTAATTGAACTGGTTTTTTTAAACAATTTTTTTTTAAATTGTAATATAAATTATTTTTTAATTATTAAAATTTAAGAAAATATTTAAATATTTTATTTATAATTCCTTATTTATTAAAGAGAAATATTATGATTATATGATAAAAAATATTATAATATAATACAAATAAATTAATTTACATACTGTATAATTATAAACATAAATAATATATATATATATCATACAATTTATTTAAATGAATTGAAATTGAGTAAATTCATTTGATATTAGATTCATTTGCAATAATAAAATTAAAATGAAAATAAAATTATAAACACAAATAATTATTATTTATGAATTTAGACAGTTTTTAAAAGAGAGTTAATATAAGAAAATAAGATTGAAAATATAATAAAAGAATTAAAATTAAGATATTTGTAAATAAAATTATATAATAGAAAAAAATTGGATTGTTTATATAAAAGAAAAAAAATAAAAAATAAAACAACTTCACCCACAAGTAGCTTTTGTTTGTGACAGAAGCAATTGACATTTTAAAAAAAATTTTAACAATGATGAGTCAAGTTAGGTCGACTTATGGGCCTAAATCTATACCCACAATTTAATATAGAAAACTCATAAGTCAGGTTTAATACATTATAATATCAGACTGAATCCTTTTAAGTCAAATTTTTATTCGATTTGACCCAATTAATGTGTCTAACCTTGCCCATCCATCACCATCATTTTTTTCATCTCCTTTAATGGCTATCTTTTCGTTCACTCTTAGAACAACCTAGTTAGAAATTTTTATTTTTATTTTCGTCTTTGTTTTATTTTCCTTCGTGAAGAGGGAACACAACCAGTTGGCCCACCTACCAATTCGGCATCAGACACAGGGAAAGTGAAGACGTGGGAGGATGACATGGCAGTGGCGACTACAAATGGAAGGATAGATGAGTTATTAGTAGTTTAGGTGATGGGTTTTTTCAACTTGCTTCGGATTCAGTTCATTATGACCTATCGATTTTGTCCGTGTGGCTTAAGTCGTTTAGCAAAACAACCTCATCATCACCAAAGCCATTGTCAAGAATATTTGGATGCTTTAATCTAGTTTGAATTTTTTGGAGTTTGATTGACCTGGAATGGTGGGGGTTTAGCTGGGTGAATATTTTTGGATTTCTAGAATTCATTTACTGGATTTTTGGAATTTTGTTTTAACTTGAATTGTTGTAGTTTGAGGAGTTCTGGATTTCTGTCCTCTGGAATGAATTTTTGAATTAACTACAGCATTACCATATTTTAAAGAATTCTGAGATTTTGTTTGAATTTATTTTATTAATAGATTTGATTCTGTCTAGCTCTTCTACTTTTGCCATATATTTTTGTATGAATCCATCAAACAATCACATAAATATGCATTGAAATTGCAAAATTAGCAATTCAATTAGATGAACAAATCCCATAATAAGAGGTAAATTGGTAATTTATATTCAATATATAATTTATAATTTATATTTAAGTGTATTTTTGTTATTATATTTAAAAAAGATAAAATTATTATTTTAATATTACACTAATTAACAGTAATAAAAATGAGATTTTTGTTCGTTCAAATCTTATATTATATGTAAGAGTTTGATCATACATCAAAACTCGGGTGAGAATTAGTCTTTTGGCTAATATTCATATGTCCATACAATTATGCCCTGGAAAAGTGACTAAATTGGTATTTGGGTGTAGTGTGGTCCGTAGGATTTGAGTGTTTCACTTTTCTTGAGGAAAATATTTATGATGTCATTAATAAACCATAATATTTGTAAAAAAATGAAAAAAACCCCTGTAATTCAACTTTATTAGTTTTATTTTAATGTTCCACAAATGGTCCTTGAAGGAGATTACCACGGATCCAAGCCCATATTGAAACTCAAGGTTTTGTTTCTATTGATTTGACCTCGGGGAAGTTTCACTAATTAGTTTGAATTGGCCTTCTTTTTCACATATTTAGGGCTAAATCCATGGTCGCTTGCTCCAAGGGCATCAACAAAATCCTGATTCCTAATACATTACGGGCCTCTGACCGGGTGATTTTTGAATATTTTGTAATATAATTAAATTATATGTTATATATAAATAATATATTATTATATTATTAAATAATTTTAAATTAAAAATAAAATAATATTTCATAATATAATAATAATATTATTTATATATCTAAATTATATATAAAAAATTTATACGCATAATATTACTTTTGATAATATTTATATTTTTAATAGTATTATTATGATTGATTTATGAGATAATATAAAATTTTGATAATTTTTTTATCACTAACATGATATAACAAATGATATAAAAAATAATTTTATTACATATTCACTTAAATATTAACAAATTATTAAGAAAACCTTAAATTTGTTGTTATTTTATTTTTACTTAATTTAATTTTAAGACAAAATATCATCATTTTTAATTAAAATGATAAATAACAAGAAAAATATTATTTATAAAATAATAATTTAAATTATTAATTTTATAATATAAAAAATATTTTAATATAGAAAATATTTCAAAAAATAAATAATTTAACCAAAAAAAAAAAAAAAACTGAAACTGGAATTAGCCGATTCTTAAAACCAAGAATTGGAATTGAAATTAATGGATTTTGAAAAATAGAAACTGAAACCAATTGCTATGCTACCCATAATTGACATCGTTCATCTTTATCTCTTAATTGAAGACACTCAACTTTAAGGCAAATTTGACTTTCGTGACATCGTCTAACCATTATTTCCAATTTAAATTCAAGCACACCCTCGATAAGAAATTGAAATTTATATCTCTAAGGAAATAAAAGTAATATTATATATAATTAGTTTTGAATATTCAAATAATATATTATTATATTATATAATATTATTTTATTTTTAATTCAAATATTAATTAAATCTAAGTACATATAATTTTATAAAAGAAAATAATTAGTAAAGAAGTTTTCCGGTTTTACTTGACAAATAAAAATCTCTTTACATTAGTAAAAAAATTTATTTTGAGAATCTATTTTATATTATTTATATTATTTTGTTTGATTTATAAATAATAAAAAATTTTAATAATATTCTATTACCAATGATGATGTGATAAGTAATGTAAAAGGTAATATAATTACCATCTCCACTTTAAGTATTAAAAGATTACCAAGTAATTTTTATTTTATTATAATTTATTCTTATTTATTAATTTTTTAAGATAAAAATAATCATATTTTTAATTAATATAACAAATAACATAAAAAATATTTTATAATAATTATACCCAAAGATATTTAAGTAAAATAATATAATAGTATACTTTTATTATCCTTAATTAAATACAATAATTATTTATACATATCTAATTTATTAAATTTTATTAAATATAATAATAATTTATATCCAGTAATCATCAAAGAAATATATTTTTAAGATAATCATCTAATTTTAGTAATAAAATATTATTCAAATCAAATGTCTTTTTAGGGTTACGGATACCCACAAAAAATTTAAAGAAATTATTCAATTTTATTAGGTCCCAAAAATATATTTTTATAGAAAATATAAGACAACCAACATGTTTTTGGTGATTTCACTTTTTCAAAAAAGTTTTTTTAATTTAAATTAATTAACAAAACAATATTAATTTATTGAAGAACAGGGACTTATTTAAAATTCATATTATCAAACTAATGTTTTAATTTGAAAAATAAAAACAGACTAAAAGTCCCACAAATATTACCTAATTAATCCGAAATTCAGGTTCTCAATATTTTTAAAATTAAATTCATAATTTTTAAATATGAGTATTATTTATCTAAATTTGTATCTGAAACTTTTATTTTTTTTAAAAAATAAAATAAAATAATTTATAATTAATTTGTAAAATAAAAAAAATTACAAAAAAGAGAAAGCAATTTTCAAAAGAACAAAACAAAAAAAAAAAAAAAAAAACCATGAAACAACTTTCAATATAGGGCCAGACAACTATGAAACAACTTTCAACATTGGGCCGACCGACCGAGTCTGAGTTTTCTATATATGTTAATAGTATTAGTAAAAATGGATTCGTTTGGTTTTTTTCAAAGTAAATATTTGATATTTGCATACATTTCGAATCGACCGTCAAAAGATACGGCCGGGAGAATCATATCGATCTGCTTGCGTCATGGCTTTCGTCTCCTTATCCTTTCCCACAAAGCATCTGGCTACTCTTTCTACTCGCCTTCGTGCTACCATCACAACTACAGCCCATCTCTTTATAACGCTACACAATCCACAGCTTTCAACTGCTCCAACAACGAAACTTCAACCCAGAATCAGCGATGGAAGATATACAGCACAGAATTGTGAATGTCAATGGCTTAAACATGCACGTGGCAGAGAAAGGCGAAGGTCCAGTCATTCTCTTCATTCACGGTTTTCCCGAACTGTGGTACTCCTGGCGGCATCAGATCATCGCCTTGGCTTCCCTCGGCTACCGAGCCATTGCTCCGGATCTACGTGGCTTCGGTGACACTGACGCGCCGCCGTCTGTCTCGAGTTACACGTGTTTCCACGTGGTGGGGGACCTCATTGGACTTCTCGACGTCGTTGCCTCTGATCAGGATAAGGTGTTCGTGGTGGGCCATGATTGGGGTGCTCTTATTGCTTGGTACTTGTGCTTGTTTAGACCGGATAAGGTCAAAGCTTTGGTCAACTTGAGTGTTGCGTTTAATCCCTGGAACCCCAAGAGGAAGCCACTTGAGGGTTTGAAAGCTGTTTATGGTGACGATTATTACATGATCAGATTTCAGGTTCATTTTTCAACTTATTTTAGTTTTGTAATTGTTTTTTCTAACTGCTTTGGGGGTTTTGCTTCTGCTGCTAATTAAGTTATCAATGAATGATTGATTTGCTGCAAAGTTTTGACCTTTGATTTCTTATTTGCTTTGATCCTTGAATGTTTCATCAGATCTTTACTGAAACAACATGAATTTTAGCGAACCTGGAAAGTAGGAAGCTCTGTATAGATATTGCTCGTTGGTTTAGAATTTCTACTATAGTGCTAAAGCTAGCTTTTGAAATGGAGAGTTTACCGCCACCTCTACAGCGGTGATGGCTCACTGTTAGCCTTGGGTAAACACTGTAAAAGTTAGTTATTGAAATTAGAAAATCTAAAACTATATAAACCCTAAATCAAAGACCATATTTTTTGATGTAGAAATCAAATCTCGTAGCATACACTTGGAGTGATAACATTTTAGTCTGTTTGAAGTAGGGTTCTTTGATCACATCATCTTGCACATGTAATAGCATCTTTAATTTGAGCATGTGAAAGATAAAGTTAGAAGTTTACATTTATTAATCATAGATTCAGTTGATCTTGTTGCCCATGAACTTAAATTTTTTATTTGTTCCAAAGTTTTAAGGCAGTTCTACTGTCATTCCATAACATGCCAGAGCATTTTGCCCTGTAGCTGGAGGTTCTACATCAATTCATTTACTGATGAATATCAATCATAGAGCACAATTTCGCATTTTGATAAAATCAAAATAGCTCACCTAATGAACCGATTGCTTGACGGGATTGTAGGAGCCTGGTGAGATAGAAGCTGAGTTTGCCCAGATTGGTACTGAGACAGTTGTCAAGGAATTCTTTACATACAGGACACCTGGTCCTCTTTTTCTGCCTACAGGTAAAGGATTTGGACATCCCCCAAATGCTGAAATTGTCTTACCCTCTTGGCTATCAGAGGATGATGTTAAATACTACACCAGCAAATTTGAGAAAGGCTTTACAGGAGGAGTGAACTATTACCGTAATATAAACGTGTATGTCTCCTTCCAAGTCATATGAGCAGCTATATCTGTTTTGCTTGATCCAATCTGGCATGAATTTGATTATCTAGTGATGATCTTTTACTCAATTATATGGCATTGTCACTCATGTTTACTCTCCTTTTTGCTGCAGGAACTGGGAACTTACAGCTCCTTGGGCCGGGAGTCAAATAAAGGTTCCTGTTAAGTTCATCGTGGGTGACCTGGACCTGACATATTATATGCCAGGAGTCAAGGATTACATACACAAAGGTGGGTTCAAGCGAGATGTGCCATTATTGGAAGAAGTGATTGTAATGGAAGGTGTAGGTCACTTCATTAATGGAGAAAAGGCTGATGCAATCAGTGAGCACATATACAACTTTTTTCAGAAGTTCTGATATGTTATTTGGTTTCTAGTAGAGTTTTCACTTCATCTGGGTTGTTCTGCGGCAGTGCAACAGGAGTTGTTAAGTATTTTATCTCAAGCATTAATAATTGTATTTGGGTTGTTCTTCAGAGTTCAGAGTGCAATGCTAGTTGTTTGAAATAAGCCATGGTGTGTAATGGTGTATGTTTCAAAATCGTATAATAAGTATGCCATTGTTGTCAAGCATTCTGAATCTCTTGAAGATTGTTATGGACTGTTCTGGGCCGTATTGAAAACCTCAAGTTAGGTTTTCTTTTGATTGGGCCTCTGGAAAGCTTCTATAAATGGTTTAAATTGGGCTTTACTTTTGACATATTTAGGGCTTAATCTATAGTCACTTGCTTTAAGGGCTCTAACACCACTTATGTGTTAACAAATCACCAAGAATTTTAGCTACGCAAACTAAACCTGATCTACACCACACAACAGCCCAGATCAATCAGCCCTTGTTAAAATTTGAAATTTTAAAGAGAAAGGTGTAATAAAATTTTAATTTTTTAAAATTTTAATAAATAATAATTTTATTTTAAATTTTAATAAAAAAATTTAATTTTTAAGAAACATCCCCAATGAGAGCCGTTGAGATTGAATCCTAGGATGAGGGGCTGCAGCCCCAATGCCATGCGTAGGGTTGGATTCGAATCGAGTCGAGCCCGGCTCGCAGCCAGCTCGGGCTCGGTTCGGTTTATTTATGGCCTGTTCGAGTTCGGTTCGAGTTCAACTCGTGCCGAACTCGGCTCAGCTCGAGTTCGGCTTGGCTCGTTTACGGTTCGGTTCGACTCGTTTTTCATATCAAAACGATATCGTTTTGTATATATATGGATCAAAACGATGTCGTTTTGTATAAAAAAATTTTTAAAAAAATCTACCGAGTCAACCCAAGCCAGCTCGAGCTCGATCGAGCCGAGTAGAGCCCGGCTCGTTTTGGGCTCGAACCGAGCCGAGCCGAGCTGTCTCGGCTCGAGTCTAGCCCTAGCCATGCGGGGTGGACAATATCCAAAAACTAGTTGTTGAGATTGAACAACTCAAAACTATATAAAACCAACGCCACAAGATCATACGTTTTTTTTGGTAGGATGAAAATCTCATAACTTAAACCTGAAAATTAAAATCATTACATAATTTTAGTCTGTTTTAAGTAGAGCTCTTTGACCACTGCATCTTGTATATGGAATGGCATCTTTAATTTGAGAATGTGAAAGATAAATTTAAAAGTTTACATTTGTTAATCATAGATTCGGTTGATCTTGTTGACTGTAAAACTTAAATTGTCTATTTGTTCCAAAATTGTTTGGCGGTTCTAGCAACTCTGATTCCATAACATGCCAAAGATTTTTGCTCTGTAGTTGGAGGTTCTACATCATTTCATTGACTGATGAATATCAGTCATAGAGCACAATTTTGCATTTTGATAACATCGAAATAGCTCACCTAATGAACCGATTGCATGACGGAATTGTAGGAGCCTGGTGAGATAGAAGCTGAATTTGCCCAGATTGGTACTGAGACAGTTATCAAGGAATTCTTTACATACAGGACACCTGGTCCTCTTTTTCTGCCTACAGGTAAAGGATTTGGACATCCCCCAGATGCTGAAATTGTCTTGCCCTCTTGGCTATCAGAGGATGATGTTAAATACTACGCCAGCAAATTTGAGAAAGGCTTTACAGGAGGAGTGAACTATTACCGTAATATGAACGTGTATGTCTCCTTCCAATTCATACGGCCACCAATATATGTTTTGCTTAATGCAGTCTGGCACAAATTTGATTATCTAGTGGTGTTCTTTTACTCAGTTGTATGGCATTGCCACTCTTGTTTACTTCTCTATATTGCTGCAGGAACTGGGAACTTACAGCACCTTGGACCGGGAGTCAAATAAAGGTTCCTGTTAAGTTCATCATTGGTAACCTGGACCTGACATATTATATGCCAAGAGTCAAGGATTACATACACAAAGGTGGGTTCAAGCAGGACGTGCCATTATTGGAGGAAGTGATTATAATGGAAGGTGTAGGTCACTTCATCAGTGAAGAAAAGGCTGATGAGATCAATGAGCACATATACAACTTTTTTCGGTTGTTCTGATATGTTATTTGGTTTCTAGCAGATTTTTTTTCACTTCATCTGGGATGTTCTGTGTCAGTGCAATGGGAGTGGTTAATCATTTTATCAGAAGCATGAATAATTGTGCTCGGGTACACCATGTCATACGACCATGTCGAGGTTGCTCTTCAGAGTGCAATGCTATTTGTTTGGTAAGAAGCCATGGTTTGTGATTGGTGTTATGTTTCAAAACCGTATAATAAGTATGCCATTGCTGTAAAGCCTTTTGAATCTCTTGAAGATTGTTATGGACTGTTTTGGGATGTATTGAAAAGAATTTCAACTCAAAATGTTGATCAAATTGTTTAGATGCTTCAAGCAAGTAGCTGCACACAAGGAGCAGTGAGGAGAGACAAACCATGGCCATAAAACCCAGATTGGACCAGCTGGTTGAACCAATCTGAGTGAGACTTGGTGCTTAACCTGATACAAGCAAGTTTGATTTTTGGATTTGCAGTTGAACTGCTTTCAAGTATGGTTGAATTGGGTAAGTCTTATCGAATCATGGCTCAACTGTTGATTTAGTCCAGCAACATCATCATGATTTGGCCAGTTCCTTTGAAAAATGTTTGCAATTCAAGTTCCAACTATTGTAATGTAAACAAATATCGAACTGTTCCCTTGACCGGGTCAAGACTCAATCTGTATGTCAGTGGTGTATGCCCCCGTTTTTCAGTTAAATTATCCTGGATAACTGAATATAGAGCTTGTATTTATAAAACCTTCATAACACTTCACACATCAAGTCCAAAAGTGATATCTGATACATTATTAATTTCTCATCTTAACTGTGTTTTTTTTAAATAGATATCCTCCCTTCTTAGAAAAGCCAAGACTCCATTATTAGATGCAATTCAATTGTGTTCCTGATGTTTGCTTCCATCTGCTCAAAACAGTCAACTAAAGCAGAACAATGCTTCATCCGACCATGGATACAATTCCGGCCTCAGCCCTTTCGCCAGGATGCAACATTCCAAACACTATATCTTGCAGCAACCGAGTAAATTTAATTACACCTTAAAGCCATAAGCTCAAGCACTTCCAGGCCTTTGGCGTTTTGCAACATCAAAGTGAACATCTAGGAGGCCTGTTATTCCGGCTGTTATCTTTTGACCTGCTTTTACAGGGCCAACACCCGGTGGAGTGCCTACAAAAACAAAAGTGATAGCAAAACAAATCAGAACGTCAATCTGATTCTTACACTTAACATGCCCTCATGGGGGTGGCAGACTTATCTAAGTTGAAAAGGAACAATTAAGATGCAAGGATTGAGGAAAAAATGTGATACA
This sequence comes from Mangifera indica, assembly GCF_011075055.1. NCBI lineage: Eukaryota > Viridiplantae > Streptophyta > Magnoliopsida > Sapindales > Anacardiaceae > Mangifera > Mangifera indica. The sequence goes on from NW_025401141.1 coordinate 81,391, forward strand.
GAAGCAAATATAAACTTTGATTGTAGCATGCAAACTTATCATGTGATACCACACCCTGGCAAATTCAACAATTTTTTTCTTACACCAACAATGAATGATTGAAATTCATTTTACAAAAAGAGAAAATATAATGACTTGTCCCAAAGTAGCTAACTTTGACATTAAAGATTAAAATCGTGCATTTGGATCTAGGAAGGACCACAGCCATACAAAATAAGATCATAGACACAATACCTGTCTAATAACACAGATATAAAGCTCACTAAAGACACCTAGTATCAATTGTATACCAACTTTTTTAAGAAAATCATATTTTTACACTAACTGGAGTAGGCTTTAAAAAATTAAATTTATGAAATAATCCTGCAATACCTGTTAAGATGACATCTCCTTCCAAAAGTGTCATTATTGAACTTATGTGGCTGATGAGATACGGGATCTTAAAAATCATATCCTTGGTGGAGCCCTTCTGTCGTACTTCTCCATCTACCTGCAGTGAAACAAATTTGAAGTTGAACTGAGGGAATAACCAAAGGATAACATCATTGCAGCACTCATAAACCACATGAAAACACAAATCAGGGAAGAGTAATCATTAAACAACCTTTAACCAGAGTTCCACGTTGTCTGGGTCGGGCAATGCTGACTTTGGTAGCTACAGAAAAGTTAAGGAGAGTCAAACAACTGACTATGAATAATGTTTAGCTAAACAAATTTAAAGTGAAAAATTAATCCATAGATGATAAATGTTGTCTACAATCTCACTTCCTTTTACCCCAATTTGCCACAGAATGACTAACTATTAGGGGCACCATAGATGGCATGGCCCATACCAGCATCTGATGAACATTCCATATTCCTTTTACAACTTCAGTAAACAAAGAACAGTGCCATATTTACAATGCAATTATTTCCCTAGCAAATGCTACCTAATGCCAAGTTCATTTTTCTACGTGGTCATCAAATAGGGTAAAGTGCACACCTCATTATTCTAAATAGAATTTACACATTGAGATTTAAGATTCATAACAAATGTAACCATGATATAAGTTCAATAGACACAAATATGTTAAAGTATTCAGTTCAACTTCTTACAACAGCACTAATTGGTGTGAAGGTGTCCTGCCCCTTTGCAACTGTCCACGGAAGACCTGCAGACTGAAATATACGACAAAGTAAACAACAATAATAAGACATTTCATACCTGCAAACAAACACTTGGTTGTATAACAATCTACAGAGCAAAGTTGATAAGCTCTGATTAAAAGCAGGTTTATGGATTGCTATGAAAATAATTCCTGATCTATGTTTAACAGCATGGTGATAAATCCAACAGCATAAACAAATGAATTTCTATAGATTTTGACAGTTTATCAACACATAACAGGGAACATAGACAATAAATTTATCCTAAAAAATACCAGATGAAAAGAAACTCAAACCTTCGCAGCAGATTGTATTTCCCTAGCAGTCATATCTAGAGCCAAAGCATAGCCTGAAACCTCCAAAAATTATTACTTGGACATACATGAACAATAAGCACAACTAAAACATGTACAAATGAGTATATTACTACATGTTCAAACATTTGTTATTAACTTATCTATACAAAATGACATGACAACATGTCACATCACTTAATTTCATGTTGTCACTCCAATTTTTTATGGACAAGTTAGTAAGAAATGATTTTGTATGCAGTTTTATTCCCGAAATAATTTGTAACAAATCATCAACTAAAAGTTTGCAAATTCAAGACAATAATAATTCTTTCCAAGACAAATCTAAAAATCCATGAATTTACATAAAGACAAGATAGTTAATAATAAATTAAGAAAAACCTCCAACATAGTCCATGGCTGTGGCTTCGGGCACATCTCGAGCTTTCTTTCCGATCACGACGGCGAGCTCCACCTCATGATGAAGTGATTCCAACGGATGAGGAACCTCGATGGTCCCTCCATTTTCTAAATAAGACGACGTCGGCTTCAGAAACAAGACCGGCTCCTGATAACCATGAACATAAGGCGTAGTACGGAAGTAAATTTCAGTGTGTACAATTCCATTATAAATAAAAACTGAAGTTGAGTTACCTTCGGTACAGCGTTGCCGAGTTCTTTGGCGTGGGCGGTGTAGTTACGACCAACGGCCACGATCTTGGTGCCTACTTCTAGAAGCTTTTGCACGCCGGACAATGCAGCCGCCATCGATTCAGAAATGTCGTCGATGATCGTAATTCAACAGCTGACCCTTAAAGCTAAAAAGAGTAGGTAAGGATGAGAATTACCGTTTAGTCCTTGTAGTCTTTGTGTATTATCAAGGACACTAATTTTAAGTACGACAAATATGGTGTTTTGATTTCACATACAAAATTACAGTGAAATAAACAAAATTCTATTTATTTTGATGACGATTAGTTACTTTCGACCGTGTTAGCATTTGATCCAAATCGAAGAACATTGTCTAATATTCAATCAAGTTTGTCTTGATTTGGTATTAATCAAAAGTCTAATTTGGATCTTTCTGATCCTATAAATAATTGAATTAAAATATCAATGTTATTAAATAGTATGATACAATATCGAATTTTTTTTTTAATAATAAAATAAAATTTAATTATATAGAATTGTGATCTAATGGTACGGTGCATTTCCTTTCATCGGAATTGTAATCTAGCAGTATGATGCATATCTTTACAATTATGGATAGTAAAAATACCATTTAAAATATTTTAAAAATAATTATCAAATTTTGAGATCTTACAATGGTTAACGTTGCATTATGAAGTGTTTAAGTAATATGGACTCAAAGCAATTGTTGAAGATGTTTCAGTCTGCTTCCTTCAACTGGCCAGAGCCTATGCATTGATCAGCAGAAGCTTCAAAGGAATGAGCATGAAGCAGTAGCTTTGTTCTTGACTGCATATATAAGAATAAATTCAATGAATCCATGGAAATGGATTCATATATTTATGGTACACTTACAGCAGTTTGTGTATTCGAACTCTGCATCCTGGAAAGCTTTGAGTTTTTGGCATCACCATGTCTTCTCTCATTCACCAGAAGAATTGCACATTTGCAAGTGAAGAGAAGAAGTACAACTCCAAGAGAAAGCACCATAATGAATTCAATGATTATAGCTGATCCTAAGGCTGTTCTCAGAAGTAGAATTGCAATGAGTTTAGCAGCAATCACAAAAATCTATGGCCATTCAAGACTGATATGTTGATTTGTCACTTACTATGAGCTGCCAATGAACTCATTGGCCTTTTTCTGATCAAAGTTACATTAGCCTCTGCAGATAGAGGCACAAAGAACTTTTCAGCGCAGTCTGGATAACAACCATAACGCCCCATGTCGTTCACCTTCAGTGTCAAAAGGGTGTTATGTTCCTGACCCTGTACATAGAACCAAATCACTTTTAACCAGATTTCGCTTCCAAAAAAGGAAAAAGAATGTGTCTTCCCAGCATGCAATCTTACTCACATGATAAAAGAGCTGTTGCATTACAGTTTTGCAGTCATTTATTGATGCCTGAAATCTAATTCCACTGGCTTGGACCATAAAATGTTTTGAAATGGTGACATAGGTCTGAACGGGTTGCCATAGATAACTGTCCTTTAGCTTCACTTCAGTTACACTGATGAGCTCAGCTGGTAGACTGGATAGCAATAATCCATCACTAACTTCCATGGAAAATGCCACCACGAAGCGAGATGGACCGCCTGACATACCACCCACCAAACGGATATTACACTCAGTACAAGTTTGATCGTTGTTTTAGATGTTAAACTTGGTGCTTCATAGCTTACCAGCCCAATGATTTACAAATGATTATAAATCATACCTGGATACTTATGCATATCTGGATCCCCAATGCTGAAATCGAACTTGTCTCTTTCTCTGTTGAATATCAGTGACTCATCTCCAGTAGCATTTAGAACAATGTATTCGGGGACTTGAATGAATGGAGGATCATTAACAGGCTCCACAGAAATTGGAATATCCAAATCATTTTTCCCGTTTCTGTTTCTGGCAGATATTCGAATGGTATCCTCCCCATAAAAGTTTTCATTTCTGATATAAAAAGAAATAAAAAATCAAAGTCACTGAAACTATCACAAACAGGCAAAACAAGCAGAATGCCTAGACTAATACCCAAGATATTGGATTGACTGAAGGGTAAAATTGATGACATCTATACTGCCTTCTAAGATCAAATCCTTCACGGTTTCATTGCCATTCCTTACAGAAAGTCCACTCCACATTGATGGTTGCCAAAACTGCATTAGCAAAGAAGACAAGAATACAGTCCCAGACTTTGCACTGAGAGTGACAGAAATGTTCTCCTTCAATTCTGAATATCTAATCCCTAACCCAGTGAAACCACTGCAAATCAAGAGAGTGAGAATTCTGGACAAAACTAAACACAATTGAACAAAACACTTAAATATTAGTTATACATTGTACCGTACCCGATCCTGGGACTCATCAAGTCTTCAGTTGCTAGCAATTGAGTAGGAAAGGAAACAAACTGTGGTGGGATACTGAGAACAGAAATGTTGACAGCAGCAGTGGCAAGGTTACCATTGACATCAGATATTGTGTATGAAAAAGAATCATTCCCAATATAATCTTTGTAAGGGGTATATCTGAAGATCTGCCCAAACTGTAGAAGTGAACCAAAACCAGGCTGACAAAAACATAACATACAGCAGTAGGTCAGATTTACGAGCAACCTCTTCTGCAGAAACTCTTTGTGATGAGTGCAATCTAAATGGTGCTGTATTTTTTTTTTTAACTGCTTACGTTGGAGAATTCAACAAGGTTTGCCTGATCCCCGGCATAGTAGTCATTAGCCAAAGCATCAAAAGCAATCGACTCATCCTCCCAAACAGACAATATATCATCATATGCTTTAGGAAAATATTGACCTGAAGACATTGAAAATATAATCTTAATATAAAAATATACAAGAAACTTTACCTCAAATATTACATCGTGAATCTCTTTTCTGACAACCAAGCTTTATAAGAAACATGAATTCACATATATCTCATTATACCCAGAGAACAATCAAAATAGCAAATCACACTTTCTAGGATTGTTACAAAAGAAGAACTAATATTATGAGTTGTAGCATCTCAACTTACTGCTGTACACATGAACCTGGAAAGGTGAGAAACATCTGCCATCCAACGAAACACACATCTCGTAGGTACCTACTTCCATAGCCAGATATCGAACGCTGTATGAACCATCATTGTTATCCACGAACATCCAACTTGAAAAGCCAGAATTGTTTATTGAAGTAATCTCCAGTTTCAGCCTCGACTGTTGTGACAAGACAGGATTGGAAATTGAATCCTGTAGCTGGACCACTACCTCATGTGTAATCAGCATTGGCACCTTAGGACTAAACTTCACAACTCCCGAGAGTGACATATTCACATCTCCTGAGGCATAGCGATTATTCAATCACATAACTTTGGTTATTCTACAATATAATCAAATTATGTCAAGTAAATTAAGATACCTGCTTTGACTTCCATTCTGAATGGATAACCACCATTTAAAACAATATTTCCACAGAGTACCAGAGTATTATAAGTACCACTCCTTTCAGGAATATAAGTAACATCAAAAGCACTGGCCAGAACTTTTGAGTTCTCTGAAGACTGGATTCATAAAAAGAAAAAGTATCAATAAGATTCTAGAGTAGGACTGCTGAAAGTAAGTATATAAATCCACTTCTTACAGTGTTAGTCTGATCAATAGAGGGTGCCAGAGCAATTTCTAACTGATCAATAGAACCATTACTCAGCTTTTCAGTAGATCCACTCCCTATTTAAGAGATGGTTGCTGCTTTGTAAGTAATGAATACAAATATTAACACAAAGGAAACTATGACATTGTGCATACCATTAACAATCTGTGTGGGTAATATACTTGGCCGTATTTGATAAGAGTCGTTTTCCCTTATAATTTGTACTTTAAGCATTTCTATTTCAACTGGAGATGGGAATTGAAAATTGTCATTCAAATAAACTGAGAAGACTGCAATTTCCCCAGCAATGGAACCATTTAAACCAGAGCCGTTGACAACACTGCTTAATCCATCACAATATCCTATTCAAATAAGAAATAAAATGGAAATTTTATTATAAGAAAATTATAAATTAAAGTGTTTCACAAAGGGATCTGAACTTGTCACAACTCCAGCCTTCTAAAACCTGAGCTAATTGCTGACCTTAATCAAAATTTTAACCATAAACCATTACTTGTTTTGAGAATCTAAATTCAAACAAATTAAGAAGAAAAAGACCATAATCACAGAGAAACTCCTGAGTCTTTCAGCCGCACCTACAAAGACAGAATAAGCAAAAGGCATGTTGGAGATGCTTATACTATGCTTCATATCAGATATTGTGAGCAAGAAGTTTCCAGATTCCTGTATGGTAAAAGAAAGCAACTGAATTCCTGGAACCACTTCTTCAAAGTGAAAATCTACAACTGGTATAGACAAATTTGTCTCTTTCTCAACAATATCAGCATCAAAGGCATACAATCCTGGAACAAGGTTCCTATATTGATCATGCTGGTGTATAAATACTTCCATCTTGGAAAAAATCTGCCAGGCAGACACTTCATATTTCAATTTGGCCTCACAACTGGAAATGTCCAGTGCTCCTGACAGACGTTAATCCAACATTTAGTTACACAGATGATATTCAAGCACAGTAGAAGATCAGAACCCATCAACATTAAATGAGCTTATATTAGAAGTGATAGGAAATCACCTGGATTGACCTTGAATGGTAGTGGAGAGCCATTCAATGTTTGATTTCCCCCTTCAATGCGCAATGAAAGGTCCCCGGCTATACTAGCAATAAACTCTAAGACGATGTAACCAGCTTCATTCCAACCCACGTTAGTAACATTTGGCATGTTAATAAAGGAACCATTTGCCTGACATACAGACACTATGAAATTAAAAGAACTTGGTTCTTTGCTTGTCGAAGAAACATTATTTCCAAATGCATCTTTAGGAAGAATCAAAAGGGTGGCTTTTGTCCCCGCTTCAAACTCATTCACACCACCCATCCATGAAACAACAGAGACAGATGGATGCATTTTCCCTTCAACCAGAAAATGACATGAAACAAATCCCATTAACTGGGATTATTCGAAAGTGAAATTCCCATTCTGAAAAATCAATTTCGAAAACAATATAAATACCTGGATCAACATAGAAATGAAGAGAGGAATCCAATACTTTGAAAGGTTCATCAAGGACTAACAAATTAAACAAACCAACCAGGATTGGCGTGAATATAATTCTCCAATTGCTAGTATCTCCACTGGTCTCTAGCACAACCCCAGAAATGTAACAACTATTTCCCACCTTCTCGTTTATTATGAGTGAAGGCTTGAAAGAACTTTTTTCAAGTGAAGCATTTCCTTGGCTGTCAAAATTTCCTAGCACTATGATCCTTACGGCTGCTTTATCGCCTGCTAGAAATTTGTTCTTGTCGTCCAACCAACTGAAAGCGAATAACGGCACTGCAATAAACATATAAACCTTATCACCTTCAAATAACATCCCTGAAAGTATGAAAGAAGTTTGAAATTACCTGCAGAGGTTGAGAAGGGGAGAGTGAAGAGAGAAATGAGTAAGAGAAAATGGACCTGGAGTGCCATGACTGAAAGAGAATTTGAAGGAACTTTAATACCAGACCAGCTTTATAAGGCAGTTGATCAATGTTTTGATGAGAGCATTTAAGCCGTTGGATACCGTCGGATTTTCGAGAGCGGTTGCTTACAGTTTCCAACGGTTGGGTGATTGGCGCGGTTTTTTATTCCACAGTTCATTCTCAAATTAAAAATTAATTTCAGAGTGTTTTTTTTTTTTTAAATCTTTTGGGGTTACTATACTTGGACATTTTAGAATATTTAGAATTTCCTGACAGTTTCTTCAATATATTGGCAAGAACCCCCTCCCAAATTTGCAAAATTATATAGTTATGTCCATATTGTGATCATGCTACGTCTTCCTGGGATGGAAAGAGTCATTGTGAGACATACTGGCTCGACTCATTCTTAACTTGGGGCTGCCTTATTTAAACTTAACTCATTTGAGCCAAACATCAATCTAAGTTTGAATGGTTGGATGGAGTCCACTAATGATATGAATCAGAATACATTTAGTTTAGATGGCACTCCCGTAGAATCTATTTGACAGGTTCAAATTAAGAATCCATTTTCAGAAGTAGCCATAACGTTTTAAATATTTTGTTGGCACGGCATTACATTTCAGGTTTTCTTGGCATACGAACTTTTTGTTTTGTTTGTATAGACAAGGGAATGCTGACTAGTGTTGAAGACACATCATCTTGATGCAAGTGAAAACCAGTCATCGCATATGCAACATCAGCAACTCTGGGTTTTCAATAAACTGTTTCCACTCGTTACAAAATCTTGCAACAGTTGCTCCATCCAGAACTCTATGGTCTGCACCAATATTAACCTGAAAAACAAACCCCCATCACACCCGTGTCAGATGAAAGCTGTAACCTGCTGATAAGTACTAAATCAGTTCAGGTAGAAACCGAGCATGAAAGATTTCTGATTTCAGTACCGGTTTTCATTTTTTCAATAGCGTATTGGGAACACTCACCCCTATTATCAGCTACGTTTGGTCTATGGCATGATAGTCTGAAAAACTACTATTTTACCCCTTTATGGTCAGCATTTATTAAATAATATCAAATTATAGGAAACCATTGTCCATAGCTTACCGTCACTATTGATGTGGGGTACACAATTCCATCGTCCGCAAAGTGTGGAACTCTCTGTATTCGGCCAAGTGCAATGATTGCAACTTCAGGCAAGTTGACAAGAGGAGATCCAAACTTTCCACCAATTGCTCCAATGTTGCTTAGAGTTATTGTTCCACCAGATATGTCTCCAGGACTAAGCTTGTTGTCCCTTGATGATTGTTGCAAGCGTGACAGCTCCTTCGTTATCTAATCAGAAAGAGTTAAGTTTTCAATGAAAAGTACATGATAGTGCACATTGAAGGACAGTCAAACCCTGATATACAGGCAAATGAATTATGCAAATAAATAAGGGAAGGTACTCTGTTATTCTGATTTATAATCAAATGGAAAAATAGAGGAGAACAAAAGGAAACAGAAAATATGTTTATTTACAGTATGAAGTTCTGCAATTGTCATTATTCACTAAATGTTCCCGGTAAACAGAGAAGCAATGCAAGAATATCAATATTGCAGCTCAATTATTGTGAAGATGAGAAGTTACACAAAACTAACCTCTGCAATGGAAAGGGACTGCACATTCTTTATGTTTGGTACAACTAGACCATTTGGAGTAGCCATGGCAACTCCGATATTGTGGGAACCTACAATGACCAATGACAATACCATAAATTGTGTATATAAATAGCATTAATAGGCTGTAGAAGGAAACTAAAACCAGTAATCTCTGGATAAGTTTGCTTGTGCATCCCATGGAATTAGTTGACCTTAAATGGTTTTCTATGGGAAGTCAAGATGAGTTTCTAAATGGCATTGAGTTTTTTCAACTAGCAGAAGTAATTACCAACCTCTAAGGATCACCTCAAGTGACTCCTCATTGAAGCAACTATTCATGAAGGGATATTTGCTCAAAGCCATTGAAAGTGACTTTAGCAATAAAGGAAGGAATGTGTACTTAACATTTGGATCAGAATTATTATTTTGAAAAGATGTTTTAAGATCCACAAGCGCATCACAATTTATCTCTTCTACATAATGAAAATGTGGGACTTTAGCAGCCATGGACATGGTTTTGACCATTGTTCTCTGGTATCCCCTGAAAGAATAAATTTAATTAACTAAGATTAGGATACTAAAAAAACAATCTACAAACTTAATCAGCCAAGTACTTAACAAAAATAATGAACCTAAAAGGGAATGCAATTTACAATTATTGAAATTTAACTATGTATAAACCTATGGCGTAAATAACTTTTAGATTGATCAAACAAAAGAAAATGTGTAGCTAAGATATCGCAGGCCTATGGATGCCACCCTCTACCCCTATTTCAAAAGTAAATAGGTTACTCCATCATGTGAATATTGAACGTTACCTCAAGGGGACTGTCTTATCATCTAAAATAACTTCTGCAAATGCAAATGACTCATTTCCTTCTTCTGAGTCAGAACTATCACTGGCAGATGAAGCTTCAACAATTCCTTTCTGAGCAGAATATTTAACCACATCTTCTTTCAATATCCTCCTGTCTTTACCACTTCCACGGACATCATTTAAGTTTACACCATATTGCTTTGCAAGGTGCCGTACAGCAGGAGTGCATAGAATTCCACCCATTGCATTTTCATTCTGCTTAGAATTGGGTAAGCTCATGTCCTTGGAACCTGGTGGTTTTGCACTTTCCAAAACATCTGAACTAGGTGCTGACACAAGACATTCCTCAACAACCATCTTTAGTAGAGTTTCACCAACCTGGATTTTCAAGTTTATAAAACCTTAGAACTATGGTATACATTTTGAAACTGTCAAAAGGAGTCCAAGGATAATGTTCTGATTTAGAATTCATTACTCGAAACAAAAATTTTAAACTGATAACAAAAAGTAAAAATGCATATTTGTTTTGTTTCTTTTACAACTTCTTTTTAAGTGCTAAAAGCACTTATCTATTCTTTTGTCCTTTCTGCACCTGAATATATGTATATGAAACCTTCTGCTATGCAATATTTAATGGAAATGGACAATCAAATCCATTATTCAAGAATACTGAAGAAAAAATTAATGGTTCAAGATAATCTTCCTAATGTATTTGAAACAGTTTTTCTTTTGATACCATGGTCTATACTTGTCTCTGAAAACACAATTCTCAATAAAAGGTCATCGGTTCCCTCTTTCATTGCCCCTAATACCACACACCAGCTATGTGAATCATTGAGCACATACATAAGAGCTATATCAGTAAAGCACGAAATAATTTCCAATAACAGATTACTCACTACCCAAATGTAACAATTAATACTCCACATCCCAAAAAAAAAGTAAATAAAATAAACCTTCACAATGTTTCCAGGAACATGGAGAATTTTAGCAACTTTTCCTTTGTAACGACTTGTTATTTCAATAGTTGCTTTGTCACTCTGAACTTCACAAAGTGGTTGAAACTCATCAACTTGATCCCCCTGCCACGGTAATTCTATCAGAATTTCTTTATATGGACCTACTGAACACATCACCGAATAAACGTGCAGACATATAAATAGATAGTCTTTCCAAGTAGTTGTAATGTGCAACTGTACAAGATTTCATTTGTTGAAGGACAAAGAAGCCATGAATTGCCAGTAACTATATTCAAAACCCTACATGCCAAAATCAATGCAACATTCTAACAATTAAACACATTTCTGAAGATACTTTTACTTCATAGATACATATTCCAGTTGCATCTTATCCAGTAAGACAGACAGAAAAATCACTAACAAAGCTTCACAAACAACACCAAACAAAAAAAATGTACGTGTGACGCACTAATTTAGCCAAACCAAAAAAAAAAAAAGACAAGAACTTTGGAATCTAGGATGGGGAAGATAAATCATCCACAATTTGGACTAAAAAGCAGCAATTTGGAAATTCAACAGAATACTAAGAAATGTATAGATCAAGGAATACGTGAATGCAACAACTAGCGTCTCTCACCCACCTCTTTAACAAACCATTTGAGGAGTTCACACTCAGCAATACCTTCACCTGTTTGTGCCAATGGTACATCAACTACTCCACCTACCGGAACATCTGCCAAAGCATGACTTGAGTAGCTACATCTATTCACTGCACAGAGGATGCTGAACTATAATATAGAAGAAAAGAGAAGATAATTACACAATGAATCTTAACACATTTCCATAAAAATATTGTGCTTCAATGAAAGTTCAACAATATGTTGCTTTAAACATCAGGCACATCAACATGCTTACTTAAATCGGCGTTCATGAGTGTCTCCCAAATCCACACAATAATATTCATAACAGGCAATCATAACAACATAGAACAGTAGCCTATCAACTGAAGCATGGGTTAAAAACACACTAACAGAATAACGACTGGAATGAATGAAAACAGAGCACTCTCATATGCCTGTTTTATGTTAGTTCGTGTGTAAACCAAATGGAGATTCACTTAATCATTTAACTTCACTGTATGAATGGCCCAATTCCGCTGAATCATAGCATGTTAAACTCTCTCTCGTATGTCTCTTTACATCTTATAAGATCGCATAACAGAATATCTCTGACTGAAAACGCAGAATTTACTTCTCACTATACAGCTACAAAATCAAACACCGGAAACAAGAAGAAATTTTATCGAACAGTAACTACAAACAAAGAGAGTTAGATTAAATCACTTGTAACAGAATTAGGAAACTCACGTCCTTAAGATTATTATTAGCCGAGCCCAACAATAGTGAAGCATGACCAGTGAGAAAACCTAGCACTGGAGCCTTCAGCCCCGGCAAAGAAGACGTAATTGACTCATGATAGGTGAACGGACACAGCAATGTCCGGCCGGAGCTCCAGTTCCGGCTCCAAGGCCGCTTCTGCCAAATCCTTCTACCGATCATCACTCACGCACGAGGATGGAAACGGCGAACCTTACTACCGTTTACAATATAGAGAGTCAATAATACACGTGGCTGAATCTGACGATAATCTTAATGATGCTTTGTGTGTATAATTGTTGTAATTATAGGCGCATTAATATTTGAAGTTAGGCTGCCTGATTAACCATTAGCAATTAATTTTGATATTAGTGCTGATAATTATCAAAAGGATAACTAATCAGCAAGATTAGGCTTGAATGACACGTGGAACTGATTGGTCAACAATGGTCATCAAAAATTTTTTTCTAGTGTTTTATGGATCATCATCTTTATCTTACGCAGCTGGTTTTGACAGCGGATAGAGATTGGGATGAATTCCAACCAAGGGTATCTGAGGTACACATATCAATTGAGTCGAATTGAATATAGGCCAATCTAAAATACGAAAAAAAATTTGAGCATGATAAAGCTCGGTTTGATACTGTAGAGTGTTGAGCCAAGCCCATAAGCCTATAAGATTGGGTATTGGGCCTTTATATTACACTTATGGGCTGATCTGGTGCTGTTTATAAAAAAATAAAAATTTTTATTTTTTTTTCCTTACTTCTGCCGCAGGCAGCAGAAGACGCAGAAGCAGAATCTGCCTTGCGGCAGAAGGCAGAAGAGGAGCTAGGGCTGGATTCGAGCCGAGCCAGCTCGGGCTCGAGCTCGGCTCGGCTCGGTTCGAGCCCGAAACGAGCCGGACTCAGTTCGGCTCGATCGAGCTCGAGCCGAGCCTAGCCCGAGCTGGCTCGGGTTGGCTCGGTATATTTTTTTTAAAATTTTTTTATACAAAACGGTATCGTTTTGATTTTTATATATATACAAAACGGTATCGTTTTGATATAAAAAATGAGTCGAGCCGAGCCGTTACCGAGCCGAACTGAAAACGAGCTGAATCCGAGCCGAGCCGAACTCGAGCCGGCCCTCAAAAAGCCGAGCCGAGCTCGGCTCGGCTCGAATCCAGCCCTAAGAGGAGCGGAAGGAGAAGCAGCATCTGCTTAATTTTTAAAAATTTTTTTTTTTATTTTTTCCCAATAAAAACCTACTAAATTTTTCATTTTTACTTTCAATTATAATTATAAATTTTTCAAACTTCCAATCTCAATTATTTTATTATATTTTTAAACTCATTTTATTTTAATTTTATTATTTTAAAATATTACAAATAGATCCAATATCAAATAAATTCATTAACGACAGTTGCTTCCCTCCCTGGAGATTCTTCAAGGCTTTAAGCGAGAGGAGAAAATCCTAAAATCTGATTCTAATTTCTTATAAAGTGTTACATGGGCCATCTTTTCAAGTTTATATAGCTTATTGCAGGCCACATTCACAGGGTAAAAATTATTTTAATAAAATGTGCATATCCCATGTTTAGTGTCTGATTAAAAATTTCAATTAAAAAATTTTTAAAACTATTGATTAATTGGGCCGGTCTGGCCTAATTAAAGCCCATTATTAAATGGATCAAGTCTTGGGCCTTTATATTTCAATGGACCAATCCGATTTGAAAGCACATTACTATTTTAGGCCTTAAGCCCGACCTATTAACCCAATGGGTCGAGCTAGAGCCGGCCCGGCCCATTGACATCTCTACCCCTGAGGGATGGTCATTTTCAGGGCACATTATAAACTTCATAAATGGTTTAAATTTTATTTGAGTAATGTTACGTATATTTAATTTTAAAATAAATATTTTTAATTAAAAAATATTTAATCATATAATTATAAATTATTTAAATAATTAGTTAAATACTCAAAACTGAGTTTCGAGTGATTGGGTAAAAGGGTAATAGATTAGAAAAGTAATAATTCAAAATTAGGATAAAAAAAGAAGTTTAGAAAAGAAATAAGAAAACTGAAATGGAAAGCAAGTTGGCTGTAGCAGCTTTAATAGACAAGGTGCGTGCTACAATCGAATACAAAGAAGAATTTAGGTCCTATTGTTTTGGAACCATCGATACATACGTGCGAAAGCATGTGAAATTTTTTACATTTTAATAAAGAATCAAAAAGCCTTTAATTTGCTTCTAAAGTTTAACTCTGTTTATGACATGGACACTGATCGATAGAGCTACAAATGCAATCAGTCTCTTCGATTGTTCATTTCATTGGCCCTATATAGTCATTAATAATGTCATTGAAAACATTACCTCATTCCAACAATAAATGGAATGATATTTTCAAAATCTCTTGAGAACGTTCACACGTTTTTTATAATTAAAGATAGATTTAAATTGAATTAAGATAAATTAAATATAAACAAAATATCTAGTTAAAGTTTGAGTTTGGTCACTATAAGTGAATGGTAACACCGGAAAAAGTGAATAGTGATGCTTAAGAATATTGGATTAGACATTTTTCAAAAGTTTGTTCGGTTAAGTTTAAATTTGTTTAGATTAAATTAAAACCGATTTTGAATTGAAAGGGTCAGTTTATTTATTAGCTCAATCAAAATAATACGTTAGGTGGATAATTTGATTTAGTTTAAGCTTGACTTATGACTCGAATCAAATCATATCAAACTATTATTAAAATAACGTTATTTTATTAATGAGTGACAAACTTAAGTTATGAATTAGAGTTGAACATCAAACGTAATTCGAACCTAGGGAACAAACTAAACTTAAGCTATTTCTAACTTTGACTCAACAAATTTGAGTTGAACTAGAGTCATTTTACTTTCAATCAAGTTAAACTCAAATCATAAAATATTTAAAATTAGTTCGGTTTTTATCTACCCTAGAAGAAGTAGAAGAATCACAAGATAAATAGAAAAAATCATCTATGTGACGAACTCTAATATAGATATCTATCAATCGTGAACCAAGCTTGAGCTCGAGAACATGAAATTATTTTAGTTTGAGTTTGGTTCAACAAACCAAGTCCAAAATTACTATGACTCGTAATCCAACCCTATCTATCATCCTTGCTGATTAATCGCTTGCGTACTCAATCAGTAGATATTAATGGCATAACATTAATGTACCAAAGAAAAGCTTTTGCCCACATATTAATACTTGGATAAAAAAATGGTAACAGAAACGAGTTAAATGATGAACATATTGAAATAAAAAGATGGAGACTCACGTGGAGAGACGTATCGGGGCAATATACAGCCCGATATGTGGAGAAGAAGAAAGTGGATATGTTTGAGCAAATCTGGGAAAGATGACAAATATGATTGGAACAGTAGGGTTCGGCAAACTTTGTTTAAGAATTATCACACGGTTAAAATAAGGTTCCAGTGCGGCTTTTCCATCCATAACTTTATTATATATTTGTCTACAATACCGTCTATAATATATATCTGCACTCAATTTACTTCAAGAGTACACACTTGTAGCAACAAGAAATGAAGATGTTTGCAGCAGAGAAATCGCAGAAGTATCCGGCAATGCCAGAGGTATATAAATAAAGTTCGTCTTAAACACCCATATAGAGCATGTATGCATGATCTTTCTTTGTTTATTTTAGTGATTGTTTAATTATTTGTTTATTGTAGGTGGTGGAGGAGCTGAAGACAATATCAGGCATTGGTTTGCCATTAGCGGCTATGAGCTTGGTGGGATATCTCAAAAATATGTTTTTAGTTGTGTGCGTGGGAAGACTTGGAAGCCTTGAACTTGCAGGCGGGGCTTTAGCCATCGGCTTTACAAACATCACCGGCTATTCGGTTTTATCAGGCTTGGCCATGGGGATGGAGCCCCTTTGTGGTCAAGGTTTTGGGTCAAAAAATCTGACTTTAGTATCTCTCACTCTAAAGAGAACAGTTTTTCTGCTACTTCTTGCTTCAGTAGCTATTGGGTTTTTATGGCTCAACCTTGAACCTCTCATGCTTCTCCTCCATCAGGACCCCGATATAACAAAAGTTGCTAGCATTTATTGTCGCTATGCCATCCCAGACCTTATCGCCAACAGCCTTCTTCATCCTTTACGTATTTATTTGCGTAGTAAAGGGACAACATGGCCATTAATGTGGTGCACCTTACTCTCAGTTGTTTTTCACCTCCCTGTCACTGTTTTTTTGGCCTTCAATCTTGGTCTTGGTGTGCCTGGAATCGCAATTTCCAACTTCACCACCAATTTCATCACCCTTTTCTTCCTTGTTTGTTACATTTACTACACTCGCACCCCCGAGGAAATGCCCTTATGCACACCATTAACAATTGATCAATCGTTGCCACTTTCTGTAACAAGTTTTTCTTCATTAGGAGATGAATGGAGAGTTCTTCTTCAGCTCGCCATACCGAGCTGTGTAGCTGTTTGTTTAGAGTGGTGGTGGTATGAATTCATGACGATTTTAGCCGGGTATTTAATCAATCCTCGCGTTGCTCTTGCAACATCAGCTCTAGTGATACAAACAACCTCTCTAATGTACACATTGCCAATGGCTCTTAGTGCTTCTGTGTCAAGCCGAGTGGGGAACGAACTTGGAGCAGGAAGGCCAAAAAAAGCCAATTTGGCCGCCGTGGTAACCATAGGATTAGCCTTATTTGTGTCAATATTCGGGTTGTTAGGGACAACTCTAGGGAGAGAAGCATGGGGAAAAGTTTTCACTAAAGATAGCGAAGTTCTTGCGCTAACTAAGACTGTGCTGCCCATTATCGGATTGTGTGAGCTAGCAAATTGCCCACAAACCACAAGCTGTGGGATTCTTAGAGGCAGTGCCAGGGCTGGAATTGGAGCAACGATAAACTTTTACTCGTTTTACTTGGTGGGTGCACCATTGGCGATAGTATTGGCGTTTGTTTGGAAATTAGGCTTTGTGGGTCTGTGTTATGGCCTTCTTGGGGCTCAAATTGCATGCCTAATTTCAGTTTTAACTGTGGTGTTCAACACAGATTGGGAAAAAGAATCGATTAAGGCCGCAGACTTGGTAGGCAAAAGTAACTTTTCAGCACATGCAGACCTAACAGTCCAATGTGAAGAAGGTCTTGTTGGTTTTTTAGATGATATGTCACCTTATGATTAAATGATTTTAAATTATCTAATCACTGATAAAGAAATATCTTAATAACTAATTTGATACGTAAAACTAGATGCATATAACATTGTAATTTGTATTTTCCAGAAGCCTTTGTCACCACATTAAGTTGGATTGAGAAAACAGAAAATTGTTTTCCCTTTTTTTACAATGTTAAGGTAACTGTTGTTGCAATATAATATATAATTGTAGTGACTTGGGTTCATGTGTAATATTGAACACTCTTTCCTTGTATAGCTTAATCGATGTAGTGGCTGTCATTAGAAATGGTTGAGACCTGCTTGTTTTAAATATCTTAATGTAAGCAGCCTTAAGTGTATACGAATTGATGATATCGTAACCTAGCATAAACATTTTTCACGTTTTGATAGACGTGCATTGTGAGTGCATATGCATGTGTTCACAACTTCATACATACATGTGCTCTGCACATGCTTTCATTGATGTAAGGGTATATTCTATTCAAATTGAATGAGTTTGGGTCAATGCAAGCTTTTGTTGAAGTCTAATAGTGTCTAATTTGAATTTGTTTGAATTGGTATACAATATCATCATAGAGACACTATAAGAGTAAATAATGTTGTTGAAATGATGATGCTAAAGGTTAGCAAAAGTAATGAAGTATTAGAACTTTCAAGATGAAGATTTGGATTCAAGCTTTTATTACGTTTGTGAAATCTTAATTTATCTGATGTAATGATTGTGAATTCGATCATTGTATTCCGAATTTACCTGTCTAACAAATACGAGTAACATCTCCGATTACTAAAAGAAATTTATTGAAATGATGAATAGTATCAAATAAATAAACGCAAAATGAATTATTGAATTAGAGTTTTAGCTCAAAATCGAATCATTTGAGCCGAATCAGCTTGAATAGGAACCACCCAGCCGAAGTTTCCTTCATTCAAACAAAACCATGTTCAAATAAACCTCACGTTCATAGGGATCTTGGAAATACTTTTCCAGCTTAAACACGGATGTCAGCTATGGCGCGTAATCTAATTTCTGCCGTCATTTTATTAAATATCCGAATGAAAACATCAACTCTACGAACCCACCAAACTCAACCGATTTTTGTTGTAGAAAGTGAATTCAATTTCAATAAAATTGAAAAAACACACCAGTTGGTCTTCGTCCCCAAGTCTCAAGCCCTACGTACGACTGATGTTCCAATTAAAACAAAATGTTTAATCTTTGATATCACTTCACGAGACGTTAAATCAAATCTCAATGGTACCTTTCTTTCTTCGTCTTCTTTTTTCTTGGCTAGCTAATAGTTAATAAAAATGTCCAGGTAAAATCAAACATTTTTCATTCAGGTACAAAAGATGACAAGATTACGTAGTGGATCCATATGAACAGGATTCCAGATAGGCAGTTACTGTCAAAACAACCAGAAGCAGGCTCACATACAGAAGTTGCCAATCTAAACTCGCTCGAGCGCAGCCAAGTATTCAAATTATCATTTGTCAAATCGCAGTGATAACGTGATGCTGTTTCCCTACGGGTAACAAATGGACCACCAGATTCTGTATCCAAATTTTATTATTGCATGTTCATGACATAGTGTGCATGACTCTTGAAAATGACCTTTAAACTTTAACATGAACTCATGCAGCTACCGAGCAAAAGGCTTCAATTTAAATGCCTCAAATTTCTGAAATTATAACTCTTTACAATCCAAGTTTTTTCCCATTATGATTTACACCAAATTTCCTTAAATTGTGGATTAATTCGAAATCAGAAGCTTATTCCCTTACCACTCTATATGGGAATTAGGTCAAAGACCACAATCTCAATCTCTTAACAGCTTTGACACAATCTCTCTTAGTTATTGTGTCGACCTACTTCAATAGTTTGTTCTCTGTTATGGAACTGGTAAGGACTAGGGTTTTTGAATGGTTTGTTCTATGTTTGTGAAGAAAAATACAGTATAATGCAGTTATCTCCCTCAACAATGGAAGTCATATCCATCAATCTTATACTCTGAACAAGGAATTGGAAAGAATAATTGTCCCTATAGATTGACAAACGTTCATTTTTTCAACTTTTCCTGTTAATTAGCTTAGTTTCAATCAGAGCCAATCTTTTCAGTTCTTTCAGGAAACAGTACAATGGCTGAAAACTTCCAAGAAGCGCATTGTTCATATATACAGAAGATCAATTATTGCACCATAGAAACAAACACATACGTAAGCCCACTTGGAATCTCTCACTGCTTAATCAATTTCCTCCTCACAAAAGAATGGGGGTCGATAGGTTCTGTGAGATGGATCATAGATGCCTTATCTTCAACTGACTGACTGCCAACCTTTAAAATCGTGTGATATTTAGATAAAGCTTCATTATTCATTTTCAAAGCAGCATCAGACTTTTCTGGGATGATGATCTTCACAGCTAATGGGTTAATCAGAAAGTCCATATTTAATTTCAGTGGACGATGTACCTTCTGTTCATTGAGCAATCTGAAAAGACGTAAAAAGTTTATAGGACCATGCTGATGGTCGGCTATACAGAAACAAAGAGGCGAGATAAGTTTGTGGTTCAGCCATTGCGCATTTAGTACAACCAGCCAGTAAATTTATGCTTACTTTATAAATCAGAGACTTAAAAAGTTTACGCAATCAAGTTGTTGCTCAACCTCCTCTCAAATAAGCCGAGTTCGATTTAAAAATGAGATGTATTTTATAAAACTAGGGTTAGATTCGACCCGAGTCTTAAGCTCGAGTTCGGCTCGGTTCATATATAGTTGACTCAAGTTTGAGTTTGACTAAACCCGATTTGAATTCAGTTCGATTCTTTTTTCATTATCAAAACGAAGTTATTTTAATATATATTGATCAAAACGACGTTATTTTGTATCAAAAATTTTAATTAGAAAATCTGACGAGTAGCTCAAGCTCGGCTAAGGCCGGTTCATTTCGGGCTCGATCGAACCGAGCTCGAGCTGGCTCGGTTCAAATCCAGCGTTACATAAAACCATTAAATTTAAGTTTATTGAAACATTGGAATTTGAAACAAATCTAAATTCAAATTGTTTTTTAACTATAATTCATAGATTTTAGATTAACTTTTCTGAATTTAAGTTAAATTTTGTTTGAGTTTGGTTTTGATTGAACCCAACACTAGAACTGACAAAAGATCATTGATAGAAGATGGTTTAGATTTTTCCTTTTATTTATAATTTTATTGCTAGATATATATTGTTACAATTTTTCCCCACATCTCAATTCTCCATCTTAATTCATCTTTCATATAGCGGATGATTGTTTTTGTTTTAAAATTATTAAATATAGTGGACATATTGTAATTGAGAGTTTGTGAATAGGTGATTTTGATGATGGATTGATATTATAGTATATGATTAAGTAATTTTTTTATAAAATCGAAAATCTGTTTGTATTTATTGAACAGATAAACTCAGTGTATAATGACTAGATCTATAACTATTATTTCAAATAAGTCAAGATTTTATAAACATGACATAGATTCGAATTCAAACTTTTACTTTAAATGCGTGATTAAGTAATTTAAAGCATAAAAATAAATAAATAAATAATTATAATACCTAATCACATATTGTTATCTCAGAGGATAATAAGGCTGCAACATCCACTCTGAGGATGGTGGGGCTGCAAATCAAATGGCTAAAGCAGCTCTAAATGTATCGTGTGGAACGACTATCTTCCTTAACTATCCATTGGGTTTTGCGGAAGCTATTCTAGATACTTGTGGAGGATCTCAATTGTAATCCTTTTCTTCTTTGTCTTTGAGTTTCTATCTCCTATAACCACTTCTAATCTCTCTGGGCTCCTCGTCCAGCCCATTTATACCAAGCCCAATCTTCATCTTTGATTCGGCTCTTGCAAGTGGAATGGCTTGTTTATTGGGCTTTTGTAGGCCTAATAGATTCATGATTGCTTGCGAGAGCGAAAGAAGATGATATGGATTTGCATTATATTAACCACGACAACTTGACCTATAAGTCCAACTAGGCCCATGTTGTATGAAAATTCCTTAACATAAAAGGGATAAAAACAAAAACAATTCGAAAAACCGAGACAAGGCGAAGAAGGATATAAATATATTCCCATCCCACCTATCCCTATCGTATACTTATTTTATGAAATATATTATTTATAAAAATATTTATTACACATTTAATTATTTATCCCAATATTATTACTATGATAATATTTAAACTAAGACGATAAGGAAAGAGTGTGAGAAAGGAAGAAGATGGAGAGATAATTATTATCGTGATCAGGGGACAACGATTCTTTATAATTTATATAACAAAAATGATATTTTGTTATAGAAAGATATTTTGGCTCGTCACAATATTTTGTTTTAGAAAAATTCAATTCAAAATTGATAAATTAATACTCAAACTTAATTTAAACTTTGCTCAATTAATTCGAGCTAGGTTCAACCTCGTGATAAATCCGGTTATATGACACTAGCCTTGCTTTAGAAAGATATTTTGGCTACCCAACAAAAGTGTACAATAATAATGAAAGGAAGATATAACATCAAATAATCATTGTTTTTGTTTTCTTTATTGAATGTTAAATTTTCAGTCCTTTCCAGGTCATATTTTTGGTTCAATATTTTGGAATTGTCCATGGGGATAACTGATTTATATAAATAAATAAATAAATATATATATATATAATATAATACATAAATAAATTTTAATATAATTTTTAAAATAAATATATTTATGTATTCTCAATTTTGAGAACTTAATTTAGTATCATTATGTAATTAAATAATTTTAAATTATAGATAAAATAATATATAATTATATAATTAAATATTTAATTGAATACTAAAAAAATCTGATCGAGATATTTTGAAATACATCCATAATCATCATATTTATGTTGAAAAAAAGTTGTGAGAGATACAAAGCATTACCATGATCTTTCATTTTCTTTTTCTATTTATATTGAAATAGACAAAAGAAAAGAATCGACCAACAATATTGAAATCTAATATAATTTTGAGAATAAAATATCAACATCACAAATTTAAACAAAGTTTGAGTGCTCCGAAACTCACCTCTATCACCTAGAAAATCTTCCCACAGAATTTATTCCACAAACCTAACCTAACACCAAAAAAATAATATATACACACATATATTCCGATACTAACCACACTAGTTTACTTTTGAAATGATCCTCGCATAATGTACTAGTTTACTTTTGAAAAATATTGAAAAAGAAGAAAGGTCACTGGAAATGAAAAAGAAAAAATCATAAAAAAAAGAAAAAAAATCATTAAAAAAAATCGTTAGAAAAGATAAATCTATTGGTGACTTATATGAAAATTTGTTAAATTCGAACTAATTTTACTTAAACTTGAATTATAGGTACTTTAATTTGAATTCAACTTATTTAAATTAAAAACTAAACTGAGATCAAACCAATTCGATTTCGATATAACCCGGGTTATAATATAAGAGTCTCTTTTTAGTCTTAGGATTTCTTTTCCTTTTTACAGATAATATAATGGAGCTGAAACTATAGCATAATTCTTTTATATATATATATATATATATATATATATATATATATATATATATATATATATGTATCTACATGACTTTAAAGTTTGTTCCCAGATCCCCATCTTATGTTCCTTTTTAGTTCTAACGCAAGAATTTTACCAAAATTCTTTGCATGTCTCCATCATTTTTTAAGGACTTTGCGACCATAAAATTAAAAAAAAAAAAAAAAAAAAAGAAGAAGAAAAAGAAGAAGATTTTGAACATCATCTTTAAGAAGAATAATAAAAGGAAGTTGCAGTATTGATGGTGGATTAAAACTCGTTGCCAAACAAGTCTTAACATTGTGACTGGTCATATCTATCTCAAATGGGCCCAAACATAGGCCCATTCAACCGCACACTCTTCTTCGATGGCAAAATCAATTGGGGCCCATGAAGGTTGTATGAGTGTTTTTACCCTTATACCCTTGTCATTATCTAATTTTTCTTAACACATCCGTTCGTTGTAAAATAATATTTTATATATTAATAATGTAAATAAACTCGAGTATAAATATTAATATATTATTACGTAATTAAATAATAAAAATATTAGTTTTACGAATTGAAATGGCTCCAATTATGCTTGCCTGCATGCACGTGCATGCATGCCTGAGTAGCTCGACGTATACATAAAGAGGACGGATTTTCTTCAAAGGAGGGCCAGTAACTAAGGATATAATAATTAGGCCAAAGACCCATTTCCCGCCTGAGATTTAGTGAAAGGACAAATTTTTACCTATTAACTATCAAAAACCTAAATCCCCACTTATTTTTTAAAATTTAGTATTATAAATAAAAGTAAAATTGTTATTTAGTTAAAAAAATAAAAATAATTTATTTCCCCTAGGTTTTTAAATTTAAAATTTCCTCTCTTAAAGGTTTGAAAAATCACATTTTTCTTCTAAGATTTTGAAATTGTCACCTCATACGGTAGAGTTTGCCATCTTTGACAGCATTGCTTCCACTTTGACAGATCTTGACATCGTCTAGAAAAATCTCTAACGAGTAGAAACATGACAAAAGTGGCTAAGATCTATCGTGGGATAAATCTGCACGAAGCACAATAGATCTTCGACGATATCACTTCCAATTGTCACCTTCATGGCCTCTTCGTGACTGTGTCTTCGTCATAGAGGCTAAAGGAAGCGCCGATAGATGAAAGGTCAGTCGAAAAATATCGTTAGAGAAAGAATAAAACCCTAGGAGGGAAATGACGATTCTTCAAACCTTGGGTGGGGAAATGTTAGATTTATACACTTGGGGGGGGTAAGTGATAGTTTTAATATTTTTAGTTAAATAACAATTGTATCCCTAACTTTAACAATGAATTTTAATGGGTGGGTAGGTATTTGAGTTTTTAAAATTTAGTGGGTGGAAATCGGTCTATTCATTAAACCTTGGGTGAGAAATAGTCTTTGGCATAATAACTATAAAGAAAATTCAAATTACTTACAACAGTGATGTGACAGGCCAAGATAAATAATTAACATTAATCCCACTTTAATTAATATCACTTAGTGACTAATAATTTGTGTTTATCTTCGTTTAAAGTGGCTAGCTAGGCCGACTCATAAATAATTATGAAAGTAAACATATTATTATTATTATTATTGTTTTTGAGGACAGCTAGCTTCTTTCGTAACCATGCGCCAACAAGATTCTGCCATTTCATTGGTCCATCACTCAACTATACATACAGCCAACTTGGTAAGTTTGCCTTTACAGATATTCATACTCATAATATTGTTTTATTACCACCCACTGGGGAACGAAGATTTATGTGTGGTGGTAAATGATTATAATGGAGCATGTTTTATTCTTTTCACGTAGAAGATAAAAAAGTTTAATCATAAACTAAACTAAAAGGGATTGAAGGCAGGCCATCCTTATCTACAATATTACCATGCAATTACAAAGATTAACCCTAGCTCGGTTATTGGGTAAGAATGGGTTATGACAAATTTGATAAGTAGTAGAATATGTGAATTATTTAAATAATTGATATGATTTAATTGAATCGTAATCTGATGTGATTTTTTCTCAGTCTAATTCCGATCATTCTAGTGTGATAACTTAAATAGATTTAAACACCGTCAATCATATTGGTGATTAAGTTCGGATCGAATCAGTTTAGCTGTCCAACTGATCTGGATGGGTTTTAAATCAATGACTACTAGCAGTGCTATCTGTCTTGAGGCCAAATCAAAGAGTAGTAAGCAAAAGCAATTCAATGAAAAGAGATAAAGCACCATACAAAAACAAAAGCTCATCTGGTTTGACAAGACTGACCGCCTTTATTTTTACCTCCAACGAGTTCCAGTCAAGGGGACTGAATGCAGAATGAAAGGTGAACGGTGAGTTTTACTCGCAAGAAAATGCGACTGGGTTAGTCATTTGTGGATAGCTTCAACTCTAAACTACGCCGTTCAATCGAAGAAAAAGGGAATTAATGTACAGGCAGTGAGACACAGAATGAAGAAGAAGAAAAAACAAAACACAAAAAATGAAAAATAAATGGAGACTAAAAAGGAGGGACACGTGGCAGTTAAAAATCACAAGGAGTCAAATCGTTCGTTCCGTTTATGGTCCTTGTTACTGCTCTCTTCTAGCTGTGAGGGACCCAAGTCAAGTACCTTCTCTGCTCTCTTTTTCTTCTATTTATTTTTCTCTCAAGCTCTGAATGTTTTCACAAAGCTTTAAAAGAGAGAGATTTGTAGAATGAGATATGGTGGGACTAAGTATAGTCTTGGAGAACCAGAAGTCTGGTAGTTCCAGCAACCAGAAAAGCCCTCAAGTTATCAACAAAGCCACTATGAATATGAACAATAATAAGTTCTCTTCATCATCATCTTCTTCTCAGTCAAATTTCCCAGTCCCTACTTTTCTTCAGCGATGCTTTCTCTGCCAACAGCCTCTTTTGCCAAGCAAAGATATTTACATGTACAAGTAAGCACCTTTTTTCATTTGAGTTATGTTTTGTCTCGTCTTTCAAGTTTCAAGATCTTTGTTTATTTGTAGTATTATTTCTAAGCAAGCCCATGTTTTGATTTGTTGCGTAGAGGAGAGAGTGCTTTTTGTAGCGTGGAGTGCAGGTGCAGGCAAATATTTAACGAAGAAGAAGATAGTATTAAGAAAGAGAACTGTTCGTTGGCTGCCATGAAACCAGCTTCTTCCTCATCAGCATCTGGTTCCCGTCGTAAAGGAAACAAAAACCGAGGAGGAGGAGGTGGCAGCGGCTTTGCTTACTGAGGAAGAAAAAGATGGATGATCACCAGGAACTGAAAAAATGGTTTTTTTCATTTTAAAAAAGTATCTTCCAGTTTTACCCATGTCTAATTTTGTAATGACTATTAAGTGCTATGTCGTCTTGCTCCTGTGTTTGAAGCCAAAAGGGCATTTTACTTTCTAGCCCACGTATCTATGGGAACCCCTGGTTTGATTTTGCTTCCCGTTCTCCTGAAAGTCTGGAATTTTTTGTTTTTTCTTAATTTTCTTTTATTTTTCATAATGTGACGTTTAAGGGTATTTATGGTATTTTTCTGTGGTATTTGCTTGAGTTGAGGCCCATGAGAGTTATATCATTTTCTTTGGGAAAAAAACAATAATGTTATTATTTGTTGTCGTCCTCCTAGATGACAACCTGCGCATTTTAGTGGAATTATATGGGGAATGTCTAGATTACGCATTAAGAGACACAGTGATTTGGTGGAGAATATTTCTTTCTTTTTCCTCTTGGGGTGGTGTGGGGGGGAAAGCCTAGTGATCGAAGAATTAATGGTATCAATCGACAAAGTTATGGTCCCCAATGGAACATTTAAAGAATTCCAAGTTTGTAAATTTTTATTGAAGTCCCACTATTTGTCGGTTAATTACTTAATAAATAAGGGGTTGGTTAATTACTTAATGAATAAGGGGTTGAGTGAAGCAAAGTGCTAAGGGAGGTCGGCTTAGGCTCTGACCATTCAGTACAATTCATAAACTCCATTTTGAGTTGAATTGAATTAATGATAAAATTATTAAAAAAAAAAATTATCAAAAATAATAAATAAAATTATTAATAAAATAAATTCATCAACGATTTTTTTATTTCCTTTTGTATTTGAGTTGGTTTGATTTGTATTTGAATTGGAACTAACCTCGCTTGGATTTGGTTTGTTAAAAATTGGATATCCAACTGAAATTAAATTAATTCGATTTGAATATAATCCTAATAATATTGCATGGGTGGCTGCATTTCCTAGGCTAATGTTCGTCTCAAAAATGTGCAATGTTGAGAGCTAGCTGGGTTCAAATAGGACAAATGAATAATTAAATCTGTCCAACTTTGAGGGGCCATGATTCTTGTAAGGTTAAAACTCTAGCTACTCACTCTACAGTATCCAGAAATTAATTGAAGGGCGTTGCTCGATGATTCGGGACATTCGTTTTCTAGCGTTGACAGACACTGGACCCCTTTCCTCTTCATGGCTTTAAATGAAGTTAAATTTTCTCATGAATAACCATTGTTGCAGAACAGTACCAGCAGATCACCTCACTTGCCCCTTACATGAATGCTTCGTGAATAAACAGGACTACATAATTGGATTCTAATGGCTAATAATACTTGCCAACCCAATAAAGGCAACACATAGATGAAACAAGAAGACCGTGAAAATCAAACAGTTAATAAGATATATTACATAAAAGTTGTACATGCCAAGAATAGAGAAAATGGATAACCCGAGGATGCAGATGAGTGAAACTGAATATTTTTTTATTTGAGTTTGGTTCAATAAAGTTTACTAGGGTTTGAGTTTGAAAGTGAAAGTGAGGCCATTAGCTCAATTCGGGAAACCACAATTTTACTTATAATTTATATATTTATTAATTACTCTTGTATTCAAAATCAAAAAGTAAAAGTTTAGGAACATAGATATAAAATTTTAAATATTTAGAAATTTATTAATAATATACATGATATGAGCTGCGTGCTCATGGAACCAGAAAACAATAAATTCGAACTTGGCTTGAGTCTTATATTCAAACCGCTCAAGATAAAGCTCGGTTTAACAATAACCAAGCCGAGCCACAAGGGGCTAGTCTGAATTTCGGCTTCTGGGTGCATGCATGAATGTAAGTCTTGTACACGACTGTATCGACCATAAATCAAGGATTGGTGGGGCGAAGGTGTTGGTAGCTGGGGGTTAAGATGGCATGGGAGAGCATTATAAGTTATGGAAGTCACTGGCCATGTTGGCAGTATAAGCAAATTACAAATTCTATATGTATAAAATATACATATTCATATTCATCTTCACGCATCTAAACGTTTTCCTCGGGCTATTAAAACCTCAGTCCTACAAAATTTAGGTACTTTAGGGATGTTGGCCAGAGAAAAATGGTGTTTCTAGTTTTCCTATGGCGAAATGTCAATGCTATCAATGGCTGAATGCCTGAATCTAAATCTAATTTGGTCTAGGCGCCGTGGAAGAGTAAAGATTCTTTAATAGTGAACATGAGGCAATACTATTGTGGTTTCTTCTCGCTGTTTATGCGTGAGTGAAAATCAGAAGTATAAGATTGATGCCAAAAGTCTTACATCGAAGAGAAACCAAGAGTTTGCCAAGTGCCCTACACAAATCCCTTAATTGGGGGCCTTAGATAAATATGAACCTATTCTCTCTCTTGTGAAACCCTTCTTAGGATAAGATCCTAGACCATCCAAGACCAAAATAGATAATATCTCATTACCTCAAATAGCTTACTTTAAATGATACTATGTATATACGCTTATAACACATCATTATTGATATTCAAATTAGTACCTCACACGATAACACATCATTATTGGTATTCAAATTAGTTTCATTAAGTTGGCATAGTTATATCAAAATTAGTTAAGCACAAGAATCAGCATTCGCCATTTAGAGTTTCAAAAGAAAAACAGAAAGCATTTCACATCCGTATGAGGTTTCAAGATAAGTTTCAGTGGATACAAATATACAAGTTAAGCACAAGTATCACCATTCAGAGGTTTCACTAGCCAGCAGGTCTTGATTAATACATACAGACATCAACTCTCACATGATGAACATAAACTCATCATCAGCACCATTTTCATCCATATTTATCAACATCGCTGTCCTCATTAACCAGATTTGAATAGCAAAACTGCTTTCTGATCCAAGTAGAAATAAACAAAGTGGTTTGTTTCATGCGTGACATATGAGCCTGTACCAAAAACACACACAAACAGACAAAAAATAAGAAGGCATCAGTCCAAGCTCTAGTGGTGGTGACTGATCCTCTTCTCAAATTAATCTTCCCTAATTTCATAATGAAGTGGCAAGATCAAAGCAATTTGCTTTATAAAGAAAATCAGGTAAGGCAAATATGCCTCCTAAAACAGCAAAATGATGCAACTCTGTTATTCAACAAGAAGACCCATGCTGAAAAGACATACGAAATGCATTTCTAAATCCAACAAATCAGAGATTAATGCTATAATATAATCAACAGTAAGAGGAAACCAAAATTTTGATCAGAATAGTGGGCTATCCAACAGGTCTGGCAGCAGTACATTTGGAGTTGTGCAGGGGGAGATCAACTTCAGAAATGCAGGGCACTCATACCATGACCTTCAATAAGCAAGGCACCACATTATACAACAGAACATGTTCAGGTGATTATCTGACTCTTTGAAACTAAGGATGCATCACTAAATTATGCACTTGTATCCTCAACCAACAGTAGTGTATACAGTTCCTCAAAATGATCACCAAAAGGCATGACCACACAGATAACCCTAAAGCTTCTGAGAAAGTTTTTCTTAGCTTTACCAATGTTAACAAATTAAACAATCTTTTTACGTGAAGTATTTCCATTATTAAAGTTTAGGAACAATAAAAAGAAAGTTCAGTGGTTAGTTTACCAAAGCATAGGTCAATGTAAGATGAGTAACACCAAGCTGGATTCTGGGAGGCAGGTTAACAAATAGATATGTTTTCTAATAATTTGTAAGTCTTTGACATGTGCATATTTATAATTGAGTTTTTTCTTATGGAAATAAGATTTCAAGTGAGTATGGGCAACCCTAAACTGGATACAACTTACAATAAAGGAAGTTAGGAAAATAACCAGCACATTTATTAACTTAAGAACATGTAAAAAAATAGGATAAAACAATTTGTTTCTAATAAATTGCAACAAAATGAAGTAAACAAAATCATTTTATGTAAAGTTAGATATTCCATTAGTCATGAAAACTTGAACTTCAATATTTGGTCAATAATGATTACAAACTTAAAAAAAATCATAAAAGATAATCCTTAAGCATGCACAGCATCATCATTGATTTGACTTACATCAGTCATAAAAGGGAATAGTTTGGAAACCAAACCCAATGAGTTCCTGCTACATTATAGTTGTTTGCAAGACACCAGGCATCTTTAAATTGAAACTCCATTCTCTAAGCAATATGACTATTACACACCTAGATCAACTCATGGTCATGGATCAGCTAGTAAGAATCACAATTTGCTTAGCTAAATTTTAAGATACCATGTTTTGAGAATAAACCATTAATAGTACACTAGACCTTTCAGTTTCTACATATAAGTGACAAAGTAAAATCTACAAGTGAGAATATAGACCAATTCTAAATTCACTCAGTGGTGTCTCTTATGATATGTAAAAAGCAAAGTGCTGAAGCATTATTAGAGTAAAGCTAGAAGAATGCTTTCAGAAAAGAGCAAAGTTTTGTCAATGGACTCTCCATCATGCTCAATGGGTCAAGTTGTTTAGTTTGCCTCAAAATACGAAATCAAACCTAATCCAGATTTGGCCAAAAATACTTAATCTTGGCTGCACTACTTCCTTGATGTGCAACAGCAACACCTCATGTTTCATATAAACTTGCAAACTGATGAATAAAATACTGTAACCTAACAACATCAAAATGTTATCGCCAGATAACTCTCGCATCATCCATATGCTTTCCCAAGATCAGACAATTTTCTTCCTGTGATAAGACCCTGAGATCAGACCTGATAGTACAGATCTATTAACACCGGCTATGGAAACTAATGCAAGCAATTGGCTGCCAGGCCAGTCCTAGTATCAAGCAGACATTTCGATTTGACTAGACTGAATAAGATTGCAAAATCATTCAATAAAACGAACAAACATTCACAAGGCAATCATAAAATTCTACACGAAACATAACTAATAATTATGTACTAACCTGAAATTTTGGGTGCAAATTTTCCAACCAGAACTAATATCACTATACGACTACTCAAAAAACCCACAAAAACACAGCTCATCCAAAACCATTTCACTACATTCCCTTAATAAAAGCTAATACTCATGCAACAAAAGATAGGAGTTATAATTTTTGCTTCCCAAATCAAAATATTACAACACAAGAATCATGTATAAGAGAACATTCATATGGAATTTATCCTAGATCTATTTCATCTATCCACCTAAAGATTGTTGAAATAAATAATCAGAGATAATCGAAAATAATTATTAAAAAAAGGAAGAAGAAGGAGAAGAGGAAAAGGAAACCCTAACAGAAGCAAAATGGAATTACCAAAATTGCTACCAACGATGCAGTGCCAAGTGGGTCCGTGTCTCTTGTCGAACTCCTTCTTTATTCGCTCTGCTACATCTTTCTCTACATTGTTCCTCTCAAATGCCTACGAGAAACAACCGAAATCAAATGACTGAATAAAATCTCGATAAATGAAACTTTACATTAGAAAAAAAAATTTTTTAAAAAATGATGTGTTAAAAGAAGGAAAAATAACTGCGATGGCGATATCAACAGCTTCTTGTTGCAGTTCGTCTTTCATGTCGGCGCTCTTGATGATGATTCTTTTAACAGATTGCGACACCGGCTGGGTGGGTTTCCCATCATCGGAGTCGGTTTTCACGACAAGAGCTCCGCCGTTGCTTTTCTTCGTGTCTTCACTCATGGTATTTGTTTCTTCGTCAAAGTGAAAGCAGTGAATTCGATTTCGATTTGTTTTTTATTGAGTTTGGTACCAACTATACCAGCTTCTCTTTTCCAAAGCGTTTCGCTTACTTTGCTGAATCGAGTCACTTGCGTGTTGACTGTGTTAAATTGTGGACGGAGCTCAGTTCACTTTTTCCAGTGGAGGCAGGCAAACAAATAAAAAACGCTGTCGTTTTAAGCTGTGCTGGATTTTGGATTCTTTCACACCACATACCAGGACAAGTCTTTTAAATCTGGACTGGATTGATGGGTTGAACCGGTTCATTTAGTAAGATATATGCATTATGCATAACCACAATATTTTTTGGTAAAAATATATTCTAATGTGTATTTAATCTGTCACCGAGTCAACAGTCCACCCGAGTCAAAACCCCAAATCAATATCTCGATTGAGTCCATCTCGATTCAAATTGGAAAACATTAACTAATAGTAATAGTAATACTAATTGTTTAAAGGTTGAAATTAGTGAAATACTATAATTTTGAAAAAAAAATCTGAATTTAAATATCTATTATAATTGTGAAACCTTTATTTAATAGTAATATTAATAATATTACTATTTCATGTTTGTTCAATTATCTTATTCTTATTATTGCTAGATCAAATTAAAAGTGTAAAATTTAAGTTTGACTTTCGAATCAAGCTCAAAGTTTATTGTTGATCAATTTGATGAAATCATAAGCACATAATTCAAATAAAATATCAATAAACCTTTAATAACTTCAAAATTTTCACTTACATTTTTAAAATTTTCTTTTTATAATTGATGAATATATAATTTATAAAGTTTAAAATGATTTTTTAAAAGTTGAGGGATTTAAAATCATTTTTAAAACCAAACTCGAGTTAACCATTTATATTTCAAACTTGAGTTCAAATTAATCATTCTTATTTCAAGCTTATATTGAAAACTTATCAATTTAACGAATTTAAATTTTACCCAGATACTATCAAAACAAACTCTCTTCAATTTGTCTGACTGATTACACCCGTAGCTCAAATTTAGAAATTCAAATCTTTAAAACTATTTTTCTAATTTAAATAGCAAAAATAAAATTAATAGGTTGAAGCCTTAACTACTGGTTTGTTTGGTCACAAGAAGCTTTTGTGGAAGCATCAATTCTTTGCCTTCTTTTCAAGCATTTATTGTGAAGTTGCCCCAAAAACACAATTGAAATCGAAATCACCACGTTGGATTCTTTTCTCAGGTAAAGCACATGGAAAAAGCTAACTGAGCTGCATATTTTTCTACAATATAGAAAAAATAAATAAGACAAATTATTGTCAGTTTGTCAGGATACTGATATAGTAATCTCTTGTGCACTGTACATCATTTCATAAACAACCCTGAAATGGAATTCAAAATTATCATCAAAGATTACATGGATTCAATCAGGATGTTTACTGTATATATTGTATGTGTATGTATTGCGCAAAATGAAAGTTCAATGTGCCATTCTTTGTATAAAAATACCTCAGTACCCAGTTCTCTGTGTAAGGCAAGAGATGGCATTTAGCTATACTTGTTCTGACTTGCAGTTACACTTCCTCATCAGAGTCCTGCACCACTCTGCCTCTCTTCAATCTTTTGGCAGTTGGAGAAACACCCCCATTCTGGCCATCGGATTCAGAATCCTCGACAGCAGGAGGTGACAACACATTTTCTGAACTGTTCATCTCGTTGTCTTTGGAGTACTCACCTGATTCATCTTCAGCGGCTGCAGAATCGTTATGGTTGGCCTCATGTTCATGGTTTGGAGCATCTTCCCTGATGGGATCCAATATTCTGAAATCCCTGGCAGTGCTACGCTTGGCATGCCTCAACAGATTGACTTTGCTCTTCTTGCTGAGTTGAATGAGATATTTTTCATAGTCTTCTATCTGGAAGATCAAGTCTGGGATGCATTTATTCTCCCTTTTAATCTTGTTGATAGCACCCTTACTCTTATCATTTTCTATTTGAACCTGCAAGTGCAATGAAACTGGTGAATAAGAACTTTTGGAGAACTCCATACAAAATCATTAAAAAATTTTCTTTGTGGTACGATTGTTAACACTGCACCAAGTCTATACCCTTTGCATCTCTGCCACAAAGTTATATAGAGGAACTGTGAGCTGCTTGCATGTTAATTCCACGAGCTTCTGGTATTGAAGACTAGGTAAAAGCTGCTTGCAACCTTTGGGAGCAATCTTAAGCTTTGACATCTGAGCTAAATGCTTATAAAACTTTGCAGCCAATCTGAGGTAATGCTCTGCTTGAGGATCTGCAAATTATAATGTGAAATGAAATACATGAATTTAGGAAGTGTAAAGGACAGAATAGAATCAGTTTTTTGGAAACTGCTTGCTTACAGTTAAGGCTCATCAAAGCAAAAGAAGATAGCACTTTGACCACTGCCTCAGCCCTCAAGTACAGATTTTCTTCAAATGTCATCCCAGGAGATTGCTCTCCATTCCGATGAATATGAATGCTTTTCTGAGCAATTAGACAGAATCTCTTAAGTTCTTTAATAGCCCAATCCATATCAACTATGACTGTTTCAATAATTTGCAGTATGCAGGATGTTATGTTAGTACTTGTTGACTGGTTTATGAGGGGGTACACTTCAGACACCTCTAAAGAATCATCTACTTCCATTTTAGTGACCTTCAACAGCTCCTCAGCAATGGCCTGAGCCACAAGTAAGTCATTTGGAGGTGAGGTTAAACAGACGGCCAGTTTGACCACACTTTTTGCAACATTAGTATGAGGGCTTTTGCACAGATCCATAGCCCATGCTCCATGAGAATTCTTCCACTTGCAGGGCAATTTATTCCCCAGCATTAGTAACACATCATAAAGAACCTGAGAAAAGAATAATGCTTTTGAAAGATTTATAACAAATGAAAAAAAACCTAAGAATACTGTCCGGTGAAATTGCATAAACTAGCTAATAATTGTGCATTAGTGGAATGAGGCTGGTAAAAATGGATTTACCTCAACCTCTCTTAAATATGAAAGCCCAAGGAGCTCCAATATTAATGGCTTCAGAAGTTTCTCAATGAACAATTCTTTGCTTCTTATATGTTGATCATCAATTTTGGAGGATTCTTCACTTTCATTATCCAAACCATGCCCAACTGTGGCAACTGACAATAGATCTTCAAGCAATTCAGTTAATCGTGAGCTCCGCAAGCTAATTGTGATCAATTCTTTTAAGCAAACAAAGGCCAGATGGAGATGTTCTTTCCTTTCTTCCACACTTTTTCTTCCTTTTGTTTCCTTTTTCTTCTGATCTGTCATAGACTTGGGTCCAGATTTTAGCAAAAAGATCAGTTTCAGCAATGGCCCTCCCAGGATATTAATATCAGCATAGATCAACGTCTTCAATGGATCTTCCTTCCCAACAATAGGGTAAGATTTTATTTGACGAAGGGTAGCATCCAAAACAAAAGAAATCATTTTATAGCAACATTTTGTTGTCTTGCTCAAGGATGATTGACTATGTTTCTGGGAAGCTGTAACACCATTAGAGCATTCAATGTTGTATAGTTTTACCACTATTTCCAGAAGCTGAAAGATGCTTGAAGTTGCCAGAAAAGAAATTCGCTCTTGGGTCAAGTTGTTTCCAGAATCAGGAATATTGGGTGTATCGGGAGCCGTAGCTCGTACATTTACTCTTCTAGTGCCGCTACCATGTCTTGTACATGAATCTTTTTCCAGTGAGTCATGAAGATCAACAAATCCAATAAATTCCTTTTCAAGTTCCAACTTCTCTGCATCGCTGGCTTTTTCTAACTCATTAGCAATAGTATTCAACAGCACTTCAATAATTCCTAATAAAATTAAAGAGCAGCATTTTCTTTTCTCTTCTCCAAGACATGTGTTTTCTTCCTGGGTCTGACCAAGAATGTCTGATCTGACATGACATAGAAAAGAAATTAGAAAAGTAAATCAACTAAGACTTACGAACATCATCGAAAACTAAGCTGACGATACTTACAACTACCTTGACAAGGTTTTTAAATATATATAACATAATAAGTGGAAAAACTTACAAAACTTTCAAATTTCCATTTTGAAGCAACTTCCGGATTTTCAATAAAGCAGAAGAAAGTGTCTCACTAGGCAATTTTCTTCCCTCCTGCAGTTTTCATATCAGAAATGTCAGTAAAATTACAAGTCTTTCCCATCTAACCTATCATCATAAAAGCAGAACTAGACGCACAAGAGATACCTCAGCCTCTTGTGAAAAAGAGAAACCAAAACACGTCCATGGAGCGTCTGAATCACGATTAATTTTGCCATGTGGTTGGAGGAGTAGAATCAAAGACACACAAAATAGAAGACAATCTAAAGGCTCTTGAATTAAAGCTTTTCCATTTTCAGTTTTAACACACTGACTGACCCCAAGTTGACCATCCGTGTCCTACCAAAAATGTTCTTTACTGTCAACAAAGAATTTTGTTGTACAAACCCAAGATGCACATAAAGCAATACTATAAGAGAGAAGATCATATATTTTACACAACTCAAACTCAATTAAAGGGGTTCATCTATGAGCTAGCAATGGATAATACCTCCCCGATAAAACAGAGAAAATGAGGCAAGAGAAAATCAAGAACTGGCCCCCCAGTTGATGGGTCCACCAAAACAAGCCTCACAAATCCATGGTACATGACTTCTTTGAGTTTTGCCTAAACACAGCAATTCAGCAGTTTGAGAACATGGTTCAATAACAACAGAATGAATTGCATGACTGAAGATAAACCTGCTGATAAAGACATCTTTGCAATAAGGCATTCAGCTCCTGAAAGAGACCTCCTCCTGTGCTGCAGGGTATCTCTTGCTGGCTGCAACTGGCTTGGCTCGATGAGTCTTGGAGAGAAAATGAGCCATCTGTCTTAGATTGCTTTTCTGCCAGTATAAGATCAATAATGGCATTTGTTGCTGCAAGACGAACTGTATCTTCTCGTCTAAACATGGCTTTACGCACAACCAAAACCGTGTAATCCTTCATTATTAAGTGAAACAAGTAAAAATGCTTGCATAAACAACTTAACCGAAAAAAACAGAAGTTTTAATAAGAATTCCTTATCTTTTTCATCCTAATCCTATCTAGCCTAAAATTGAGCCAAACCTCCCAACCTTAGAGAACATGATTCAATCTCAAGACAACAAGCTACAACAAATTAGTTTAATTGATGAAAAAATTATTAAAAGAAAGGATAGCTAGAAACAAAATACAACTTCCATATTTGTCGTCATAGATTCAAACCAAAATATATTCGCTTAATTCCTCCATTTTAATATTCTTCCATGGTGGTTTCTAAACACCGCTTTTTGCACAAAAAGAAATTACAGTGTCATACTCTATATTATCATTTAATAAGCTATAACAGGATTGACCCTCTTTCTTTTATCAGATGAATTTGAGTAGGAAATTACCTGAAGATCACGACTGAACTTGATGAGAGGCAGAAGAGCAGTAACAAGATAAGAGGCAACCTTGCCATTCATGAAAGTGAAATAATCCAACAATTCCTTCAGACGGGGAACATGTTCCAACATTGGGTAAGGATAACTTCGTACCAAGATGCCGATCAGTCTGAACATTGAATATTAGTGCCACTAATAAGTAATAACCAGAATCAAACAAAAACATTACAACTGATGATGATGCAATTACCTTATGATTAACATACTTTGAGCTGGCTTTAAAGAAAGGACACGAAACTTGCATTGCTCAATAATCTGCGAACAGCACAGTAACATACATACAAAGTGGCGTCTAAATCAGATAAAAGTTCAGCAGAGTTCCTTTGCAAGCTGACAAGTGAATCACAAATGATACGGATGGACGAATCTATGGTACAGAGAATAGAAATCAATCATCTGTAACTATGTTAGCTTATTTTTAGTATCACCAACCTCATTCCTAGCCATATCATAGACTTCAAACAGGGTTTTAAGAATCTGAATACCAAGCTCCTCAATGCCCAATAGACCATTTGAACTGCAGAATTCTTTAAGGTTTCCCTCTTCCAATGACTCCAGCAATAGAAGACCAAGCTGAACAACGCTTGGCACAATATGCTCCCTTCCATTATTGCTCTCATTAACCTGATGATCAACAGCAGAGAATTTAGTTAAAACCTAAGATGTCTTATTCACGTTGTGCATAAAAAAGAGAGCAATATAACATGCCCACATAATAGATATTAGGCAAAAAGACATTACAGCTCTTAAGACGGCCTTTTCAACTACTTTGACCCTCTGCAGATATTCTTCCTTCAAATTATCAGGTAGCCACTTGCAATCTCTGAAATAGCAGCAATATTAAAATATTTAAATAAAGAACAAACAAATCAACTCCACCTTTTTTTGTTTTAATTTAAAAATATAGAAGCATTTGATACTTGGAAAACTTGGAATCGTGATAAGCAGCCACCACTGCTGTTTTCAAAATCCTCATCGAAGTCTCACTGAACCTCCTGACCCTTGCAATTGACAACATAACAGAAACAGTAAAATGATTAAAAGCTTGAACATCCGACTTCACAAGCCCGATAACCTCTTGTCCCAAAGACGGGTCCTGTTTCACTGCGAAATTAAAATGAAGCAACACAGTCCCTTCAACTTGCCTAACAATTGAGGTTACCTTAGACCCCATTTTCGACCCAAAAAACCCCACAATCCCTTCAATAATCTCCCTCTTATTAAACCCTTTCGACGCCAAAACAAGCAACTGGTACACTAGGGAAGGCAAATCTTGCAAGTCCACTATCTTCATTTCATCAAACACCTTCTCCAAAAACTCCCTGCCCCTCGCCTTATCAATAAACGCAAAATCTTTTACCAGCGAAACCATCTTAACTAACAAGCCCTTTGACCAATTGCAATCAAGAACACGATCAAATACTGAATTAACATAATCCCCGCCTCTCTCGCTCTCTCTTATCAGATCAAAACACTTTGGCAAAAGTTCAAGCAACTGGGCATCATCCAAATTCACGATATGTAAAATATCCAATACAATTAAGTTCACAACAGATTTGAGATCTTTAATTGGCACGTGATTTAATAAGGTGCTAAAGAAATGAATCGTTTTAACAGAATTTGTATCACGTGGGATTTTAAGCGATGCGAATAGATTAATGTAATTGACGAGAAGAGAAGATAGCAGGGAAGAGAGAGAGGGAGTTTCAGGAGCAAGGGAGATAAATGAGAGAAGAGAATGGGCATATTCTGAAACTGCGAGAGAAGGCGAATGAAAAGAGGAGCGAGAGTGAAGAAATGAAATGAGCGCTTCGTGGGATTCTGAGGAGAGGAGATATGGAGGCACAGAAGAGGTGTCTTGGTGATCATTTTGAGCTAGGCGGATGATGTCAGCGTCGCTGAGTGGTGGCGCTGTGGCGGCGGTCATGGTGGCAGTTCAGGCAGAGCTCTTGAATTTTGTTTTTTTAAAAATATTTTAGCATTGCAAATTTTAAAAAGCGGGAGTTTGGGTTTTGGCAGGTCAGTTTTGCGCGGGAACATCTTGGGCTAACTCAAAAAATCTTTAGGCCCTTCAGCTGCGGGTTTATCACAATTTCTCCTCATGTTTTTTGAAATAAATATAAAACCCATATATTTCTGAAAAGTAACAAAACACCCAAAAGTGATTAATTTACAGCGTAAAGACTTCAAAATCATTTGCTTATTTACATATTATTTTTAGGGTATCATCACCAACGAGAAATACATAGAACAATTTAGATAGTTCAATACAAGAAGATGATTAATTGACAACAAAAATTTTAACTTGGTTTAGCCAATAAAATTTTAATTATATCACTTTGAGATCATTGGTTTATCTAATTGATTAGACCAATCGACTTACGAACCTATCATTTGAATAGGATAAACACAATTCAAGCCTAATGTTTTATAGAATTTAGTCAATTTTTAAGTATTAGTCTAATTAATCATGTATTTCTCGATCGATTTTAAACGATTAAATAATATGTAAGATATAGTATTATATATCAAAAAATTACATCTAAAAGGATACATTAACTAAGAATAAAGATGATTAAAGTCTATGAATATTAACAAGTCAATAGAAAATTGAATTTTTTTTAATCAATGTTATATACATATTAATTTAAATATTAATGAAAATATATTATCACGTTGTTGGATAATTTTTAATTAAATATAGAAAAAGACACAAAAAATTTTTTTATAACGAGAAATCTCATTGCTTTAATCTGGATATATCTTTTTTTGTTTTAATCTGAATATATCAACAATTAAATTAAAAATTAACCTGTTTCTATATAAATTTATGAATATTTTGATTCATAAATTATTAAATTTATAATCAATGTAATAATACTAAAACATATTAACAAAAAAGTAAAGAAAGATAATTATAAAAAAAAAGATATTATTAAAATAAATATTAAATTTGTTTAAAAAAATAAATTTCTTAAAAATTCGTCAGACAAAATTTTGATACAAATTTTTATGCATATTTTAATTAATATCCTGACAATTCGAAGAACCGTGATCAATAGCTAAGGAAGGAGGATAAAACTGGAATTTGTGATGACAACTTTGGAAATATCGATAACTCTTATCTTATTCTGCAAATATCACTTTTCCCTCTGAGACACGCTAATATACATCCCTTTCAGAAGTTTTATTCTACAAAATCGAATCAGAGAGTGAAACGTGGAATCAAAGAAATTATTTCTTCTAGACTATCAAACGTGGCTATTTGTTAAACAAACACGTTCGAGAAATAAATATTTAATAGGCTAGGCACTTAGGTGCTCTTTGATTCCACTCGCTTCTGGAAGCGTGGATGCACGACCCTATCACCGTCGTTCAAGAATAACCATGTCAAGAAAAAATTTTAAAAAATCTATATAAAATACATAAATTTGGAGGTTAAACGAAAAGAAAATGCAGACAATTATGTTAAAAAAGCCTTTAACAGTTGTACACTAAGTGATACATGAATAATGAATATACTATAACTCACCAAAGTTTTTGGTGAAAAAATAATATATAACATATATTAAAATAATAATTTTTATTTTAAAATTAAGTTTTAAAAAAATTCTCTTTCCCCCTTAGAATGTTAAACTTGAAATCTGACCATTTTCTCTGATGAATGATAATTCTCTTTTAATGGGGGCAAATGATAAATGAAAATAAGAGTTTTTTATTTTAATTGATGTCGTTGTCATCCAAATTTAGATAACATTTCATTATCTAGACTGGATCATAAATGTTGTCCAACAAAATTTGGGGTAAAGTTATTGGCGGTTGTTTATGGGTGAAGAGATAAAGAAAAAAAACCCAAGGATTTGGGGGTGGAGCAAGTCACTTTTTAAAACTTAAGTTTAGGATGAAATATTAATTTTTAAAATCCATAAGAGAAAATGAGATAAAATTATATATTTTTAATATTATTATTAAATGATAGTTTTATTCTTATGATTAATAACACTTTTAACAAAAATTTAAATATTAATAAATATTTAAATTTTTTATTGGTTATAGATATTTTTTTAAAATTGAAGTAAAACTTAAATAAAATAATATTACTTTACCCTCAATCGTATAGATGAAAACTCAACTATTCAGAAGAAAAATAAAAGCTAAGGTTGACTGTTTCAATCAAATTTATGAACATATCATTTATATTATTTATTATAAACAAATTTCACTTGATAAATTGTTAACAAATAAATAAAAAATTGACAACACATCAGACTGGGGGTGTGGGAGTAAGTCTCTTGGTCTTGGCGCTATAAAATTGTAGTAATGATTAAGTAACGCGTGTTGTTTACACCCCTTAACCGAGAGTAAGCTTAGTCAGTAAATCCTCATCCGTATGACGTATATGCACACAACATTACAGTTGAGGAGCCTCATTAAAGTGAGTAACGGTCTCTCTCCCAGCGAACGAAGCTACATAATTCAGAGCAACTGAGCTTGAGGCTTCAAAATCTCATTGATCTGAACCAAACAGAGGAAAGTCTTCTGGAGTAAAATTTGCAGCGAAGAAAAATCCAGATGGGGAAGGGAAGAACAACGATCGAAGTTGGAGCTGATGGGGTTGCTCTCATCACCATCGTCAATCCTCCTGTCAATTCTCTCTCTTTGGATGGTACTTTTTTTGTTTTTATATATATATTTTTTATTGTTCATTATTATTTTGAGGGTATGAATTTTTAGCCCATTTTCCTGTCGAACATGATTTGATGGTTGTTGGGCTGTTGAATCTGTTGTGATCTAATGGGTAGGGGTGGGACAAGCTTGTGAAACACTGAGGCGAATTGAAATTTCAGAAGTGTGTTGATGATGTGGCAGTTGTAACATTCAACTTTCTGATTCCGACTATTTCATTCATCAAAGCTTGACTTATATTTTTGGTTGCAAAGTTAGGCGGAGTGATATTGATAATGGTTTGGTTTCATGGACCAACAGTGGAATTTAGAATGGTTAGACTGTCGATTACTAGCTTAGCGAAAAAGAGGGTCAAAGTGAATTCAATATTTGACTCTAATTGAGTGATGTAATCATCTAAAATTACAACTTTTGGAGTGAAATTCTGTTAATAGCAATACTATGTGCATCCATTTTGAGTATACAAATGGATGCATATTTATATATATCATTATATGATTAGACTTTTATTTTAGTAGTAATTCAAAATTACTAAATCAAATGATAACACATATCAAGTGTGTATTTATTTATATACTTTGACACTTATTTATATACTCAAAGTAAATACATATAGTTTTATTGTTATTTTAAATCCAGTTGTGGGAATTACAGGAAGATCAATTGTAATGTCTTGGTTGAGTAATCGGCCACTTCAAGTTCAAGATATTGTCCTATTTGGACACATTAGGAGCTCATATGCTATTTAAATTTTTTTTTGTTATTATTCCTAAGTGGTATAGAATGCTTATACATATTCAACATTTTTCTTATGCTTTATTGATGTGGGATTTGCTTGGAGGTGTTACATCATTTGAAGTCAACTTGAATGAGATGTAAGCTGGATATGATAACTTTGGTTTGAAAATCTATATTGAGAAGCATGTGTTCTAGAATTTTTAAATTATTAAACTGTTTGGTCATAGATTGAAATTGCGAAATTTACTGTTTGAAGAACTTCTAAGGTAATCCAGATGACTGATTAGACTTGAATCTCATTTGGGATTGTATCATGTGTCGCATTCTCTTTCTATTTTAGATAAGCTTTCAAAAGTCATAGTTCTAAGAATGCTTTGTTTATATTTTTGAATGAACACTGTATTCCTAATAAATGTGGTAAATTATCTAACTCATCTCTCTTTTTGCTCTCCAGTGTTAAGGAGCCTGAAAGAGAGTTATGACCAAGCCTTATGCAGAGATGATGTGAAGGCAATTGTTGTTACAGGTAAGTGAGTGGAGGACTGGAGATAATATAAGCTTATAATGAAATTTTCGTTCAGTATTGTCTAGCATTGTAGATGAATATGATATGAAGCTAATACCTTATGATATTGGAGCAGGAGCCAAGGGTAAGTTTTCTGGTGGCTTTGACATTTCCGGCTTTTCTGGAGTTCAAGAAGGAAAAGGTATGCTTTCTGTTTCACAGGGTTCTTTCTTCTGGTAATACTTCAAGTGAGCTCCTTCAGTGATATTTCTCTGATGTTTTCTCAGCGGAGCAGTCTGGTGGTTCTGTATCAATAGA
Organism: Mangifera indica; assembly: GCF_011075055.1. Lineage (NCBI taxonomy): Eukaryota > Viridiplantae > Streptophyta > Magnoliopsida > Sapindales > Anacardiaceae > Mangifera > Mangifera indica. The sequence continues at coordinate 125,352 of NW_025401141.1, forward strand.
TATTCTAACTGACACTCTAGAAGGTATGTACCTAGTCTGCTCTTCATCTTCTGAATTGTACTTCTCTGCATTGACTATTAAACTGGTGCTTTGTCTTCCAGCTTCTAGAAAACCTTTAGTTGCTGCAATTGAGGGGCTTGCCTTGGGTGGAGGTTTAGAGATTGCAATGGTATGTTTCAGTTCCTTTGGTTGGTGCTGCTGTTAATAATTTTGTTTGATGATCTGATGATTTTGGTTTTTCAGGTCTGCCATGCACGGATGTCAACCCCTACTGCACAGTTAGGCCTTCCTGAACTTCAACTAGGAGTCATCCCTGGATTTGGAGGTATGCCTGTTTAATTAAAATGCTGTATTTATGTTATTTAATTTATTAAAGCATTTTAACATAGAATCAAAGCTTAAAATATTTTGATATGACGACCTTTTTTTTTTTTCATTTTTTTAAAAATAAGTTATGACTGCTCTCTGCATCACCAATCTCTTTCTGTTATCAATTTGCTGAACTTTCTATCATTTTTAAATATAAATAGAATCTACTAATATAATATTTTGCTCTCAATTTTTAGGTGTGATGTTTGCAAAGTTATTTTGCCAATTCTTGTTTTTCTATAGAATATTGTAGATCATATGACTGAAAGAATTAGACTTGGATGTGTGAAATGGAGAATTTCGTTTGGACTGTTACTGAACCAACAAATGCATGTTAAGTTAAAGGAGATATCATGAAATCAAATCTATTAAAAATAGAAAAAAAAAAATCAGACATGCTGCTACCAGCTTTTGGTACATAACCCAAGTTTAAGGGGCAGAGTACCTAGAAGCTGATTCAACAAAGTTGAGAATTTTGGTAAATATGATTAACTATACAGCTAATGGACTATGTTGCAAATGCAGTTGGGCAAGGCGATAGTTATTTATCATTAACATGCAGATAGGAGAAAGTTAGCTGAGATAACTTGATGATTTGCTATTAAATGTGATATTTGTTCATTTCCTGATACCAATGGGACAAGAGGAAGGTCAAATAAAAAAGAAATAATTTTTTTGGTGGTGGTTTGGTAGTGACACAAAATGGAAAAACTGTGTTCCCTTCTTTGTCCTTCCAAAATATCTTTTCTGATACTCTAGTCAAGATATAGTTGTGAAGTTCTCTTAGAGAAGACCTAGTTGAATGATGGATGGATTGTATTACACATAAATTGGCAAATGTTATTCTTTAGACAATCTGGCTTGATGTGCAGATTGAAGCCTAGAGCCCATGTTGGATATAAGTTATAATGTAATGCACTAAATCAATAATAAATAATACATGGTTCCTGTCATTTTAAACGAAAATTTGTTAAGCAATCACGAAGTCATTTTACAACTTTAGTAGGTGAAAAACAATTATAAGATATTGAATTTGACATGTTGATGTTGCTTAGTAATCAGTAGGTTCCTCTGTATTTTCAATAAAATGCTTCTTAATTGTGTCAGGAACACAGCGACTTCCCCGTCTTGTTGGTATTACAAAGTCCCTTGAAATGATGTTGGTATGTTGTTACTACTTCTTTGTCTTTCTTGAATACAAATTTAGTGTGCTTTGATGTGGTTGCTGTATGCATTTCAATTAACATCTCTCTATCATTTCTGCCTCCAAATAGACTTCAAAACCGGTTAAAGGGGAGGAAGCTCATGCTTTGGGCCTTGTAGATGCCGTGGTTGCACCCAATCAGTTGATAAGCACTGCACGCCAATGGGCCCTGGATATCTTGGAATGTAGAAGACCATGGGTTGCCACTCTTTACAAGACTGATAAGTTAGATCCTCTTGGGGAGGCAAGGGAAATATTCAAGTTTGCTAGGGTTCAGGCCAGGAAGCAGGCTCCAAATCTCAAACATCCGATAGTCTGCATTGATGTTGTTGAAGAGGGTGTGGTTTCTGGTCCTCGGGCTGGACTTTTGAAGGTCCTTTCCTAGTCCAACTTTTTTTTTTTCTGCTTCCTTCCAGTTGTTGCTAGAATGCAAATTTGTGACTATGGATTTTATTTGGGCAGGAAGCTGAAGCTTTCCAAGAACTTGTGCATTCTGACACATGCAAAAGTTTGGTTCATATCTTCTTTGCTCAACGTGGAACCTCAAAGGTATGAATGAAATTCACTACTGCTAGAAGAGATTTTTGTTCATCTTTATATGTTAGTATAATTTCCGGCCTTAAATTTGGGTTATGTTTGAGGATTTTGAATTTTATTTTGAATCTTTATTCCTTTTGCTTATAGATTGCATAGTTTATGGGCATGTCTGACTTCAAGCTCAACCATGATGGATAAAGAACCGAATGGCTTACGTTTTGATATATAGATTGGTATTTTGTGTTATTTGATTATAAAAGAACTTGAAACTCATGACTCTCTAGTGATATGGATGAATTTCAATGCTTGGATTATTTTTCTTTTACAATCTTAAGAAGCTTCGCCAACAATGATTATAAGTTAAATTACTTAACTATGTGTACTTACTTTGTCAGTTGCCATCTTACTTCAGTCCTAATAATGCCAACTATTGATGCTTTAACCTTCGAACTTCTCTGTCACTTGTCTCTTTCCAATGGATAGGTTCCTGGGGTAACTGATCTTGGCTTGATGCCACGACGAGTGAATAAGGTTGCAATTCTTGGTGGAGGATTAATGGGCTCTGGAATAGCTACTGCATTGATTCTCAGTAATTATCCTGTGATTCTGAAAGAAGTAAATGAGAAGTTCTTGGAGGCTGGGATTAATAGAGTCAGAGGTTGGACCGGAGCCATGCTTTATCTAGTGCTTTACTGCTGTATATGGCCATTCTCATTTAATTATTGTATTATCTTTTCAGCCAATCTGCAAAGCCGTCTCAAAAAAGGAAAAATGACTCAGGAAAAGTTTGACAAGACCATGTCTATCCTTAAGGGTACTTTGGACTACGAGAGCTTCAAAGATGTTGATATGGTCATTGAGGTACTGCAGTTTGCATACTGATTTACTGCAGTATTTGTTTGCCATCTTAAAGTTTGACATTTTATTTTATCAATTTGTTCTTAATGCTTTGAACCAGGCTGTTATTGAAAATGTTTCTTTGAAGCAACAAATTTTTGTTGATCTTGAAAAATATTGTCCACCACATTGCATACTTGCTAGTAACACTTCAACAATTGACCTGAATTTGATTGGTGAACGGACCAAGTCTCAGCATCGGATTGTTGGAGCCCATTTCTTTAGGTAGTATTTTGTGAAAAATTGTCATTGCTTTTCAGCCTATATCTTGTCTCAACAGTTGACTTGTGCTTTTGAAACAGTCCCGCCCATGTCATGCCACTTTTGGAAATTGTTCGTACTAATAAGACTTCTCCCCAAGTGATTGTGGACTTACTAGATATTGGTAAAAAGATAAAGAAGACTCCTGTTGTGGTCGGTAATTGCACAGGCTTTGCTGTCAACAGGATGTTCTTCCCATACACACAAGCTGCTTTATTGCTTGTTGAACGTGGAACAGATCCTTATCTGATTGATAGGGTGATTACCAAATTTGGAATGCCAATGGGTCCTTTCAGGTACCTAATTAATTTGCAAAATATGATTTGGTAATTTGTTCTCACTATTGTTTTTTAGAAATTTGATGTCACAATGAATGGGTTTGTATGTTCCATTTGTTTATCCAGATTGGCTGACCTTGTTGGTTTTGGAGTGGCAATTGCAACTGGCATGCAATTTATCGAGAATTTCCCTGAGCGAACGTATGGATCAATGATTATCCCAATCATGCAAGAGGATAAGAGAACAGGTAGACTTTTGTTGAGTTCAATGAAGCTAGCCATTATCTCTAACCAAGATTTGTTTAACTTCTTACAATTTCTTTAAGTCTTTTGTATCTGATATACACTTATTTTAGGTGAAACCACCCGCAAAGGATTCTACTTTTATGATGATAAACGCAAAGCGAGACCGGATCCTGAACTAAAGAAATATGTTGAGAAGGCTCGGAGCATTTCTGGTGTTACCATTGACCCAAAGGTCACTCTTTCTCATCCCTTCTATCTATTTCTCTACTTGGTTATAAAATTTATCTTGTACTCACATTTTATGGGATCAAATTGGGATACAGTTTGCTAAATTATCAGAGAAGGACATTGTGGAGATGATATTTTTCCCAGTGGTTAATGAAGCCTGTCGAGTATATGCTGAAGGAATTGCAGTCAAAGCTGCTGACCTTGATATTTCTGCTGTTATGGGCATGGGTTTTCCACCTTACAGGTATGTAGTTTTATTGATTTAAGCACACCCTTTCCAAACTCTATGGTATACTGGCTTTAATAAATGCTATAATATCTTTACTAGGGGGGGTATCATGTTCTGGGCGGACTCTTTGGGGTCTAAGTACATCTATTCAAGTTTGAAGGAATGGTCAAAACTGTATGGAGAATTTTTCAAGCCTTGTGCCTTCTTGGCTGAAAGAGCTGCCAAGGGAGCTCCTCTGGTGGGTAATCTGAAATACTACCATTTCTTTAATTATCATTAAAATGACATGTCCATTAATTTTGATGCCATTCAGCCTATAAGTTTAAGAGGGTCAGTATGCCCAGGATCATCTGATGGGTTCTCTCAGTTTTAGGACAGCCAAACTTAAAGAGAAGTCATTGTTAAGTACTTGATTTCCGAATGGCTAATATTGTACCCATTTGTTTCCATTATGTAAATAAATCATAAAATTGGGATTCTTGACCCCTTTGATATCCTGTTTGTGCATGCTGTATGTCACAAAATTTACACCAAATTTCACAGCCATAGACTACTTAACTTTTACTGTCTTGTCTTTACAGTTTTTCCATATAATTCATATTAGCTTTATCTAATATCATTTGTGGGCTGTTTGCAGAGTGTTCCGGTGGAACAGACCAAGTCAAAATTATAAGCTTTACTTGCTCATTATGGTAGGCGTTTGTTGGGATCTTTGTTTCATGCATGCTGCTGTGTTGTACAACTCTGATGCTGTATCATATAGCTCTGGAGGAGCCAGATAATGTCGAGATAATAAAGTGATGTAAAGATGTTGAGAAAGTGGCCTGGACATCTCGGAATGTAGTCTCTATAGGCATTTCTTAAAGGCAAAATATGTTACTTTCAGCTCTCACACTGTTGCCCTTTTGCTGTCAACCCAAGAAAATATGTCTGTCCATTAAAATCATCAGAGATCTTTATGGGGCCACGGCCATTGCTGTAGTAACCATATAAAAGTGTGGAGACTATTTGTTGCATAATAATTGTTATATATACTCCAAACAAAAATCACAATCAACTTGTCGAAGGGATGACTTTGAAAACTATTGGAGCTGGGTGAGGACTCAATGTTGAGTCAGATAAAGTTTGAGATAATAAAATGTTGCACAGATGTTCAGCAAATGAGCGAAAATTGGAGGTTTGTTTATGCAGAAATTAGAGAGGATGGACCATATTGGCCTGATCCTTTATTATTCTACCCTAGAGGGTGCTTTTGAAGCAGCCCACTGATGCCCATTTTCAGTCTAATGCAGCTGGTTCTGCAACAGGAATCAGGACCCATATGACAACAAAACCTTAAATCAAATTTATCAGGGATACTGATGGGGCCATCGTTGTGGTAATGTTATAAATTGGGAAGATATTTTTCTTGAATAATAATTCTTAATAGAACTTTGTCCAAATAAAAACAACAATCAACTTGCCAAATAAGATGACTTTGAAGGGACTAGAGATGGTCATCATAATGTTTCAACGGCCACCAGCCAACCGATGAAGAGTTGAATAAAGGGAAATATAATAAAGAGTAATGTCAAAATAGGTAAATAAAATTATCATTTAATTAAATATTATATTAACATTAATTAAAAATTATTTAATTATATGATAATATATTATTTATATATTTAAAAATATATATAATTAAGTTTATTTTATAATAAAAATATGAATCATGAATCATGTTGATGGAAAGGTGACCATTAATTATTTGACTATGAGCAACTTGGATTAAAAGGCAGAAATAGTTAGCCCTAAAAATATGAAAGAAATAAATAAAGCATGTGTTTTAAGATTAAAATTTACCCTATGGTGTGGAATAATATTAAATCAAAAATTTGGGTTTTCTATGGCTTGGAGTACACATGTCAAAATGTGTGGGCTCGACTTATAGTACGGTCCACACCTTTAAATTTAGCATGGTCCATCACGGCTTGATTTGTAAAATTGTGTGATATGTGTTACTCGTGGGTTTGACATACCATATAAGAGGCTCAAAATTCAATTCAATATGGTCGCTTTGAATAAGACCCGTGGGCACAATTGAGCTATATTGAATACAACTCATGAGTATAGTAAATCGTGTTGAATATGACTTGTGGGTATAATGGGCCACATTGAATATGACTTGTGGGCATAATGGGCCATGTTAAATACAATTTGTGGGCACAATAGATCACAATTAATATGATTTGTGGGCACAATGGGCCACATTGAATATAACCCGTAAGCACAATAAGCCACATTAAATTCGACTCAACATAGCTTATTGTCATGGCTAGTTTGAAGACTTGTAAGGGGCTTTGCCGACATAACCTACAAATTTTGGACATTGTTTGGAAATGAACTGGGTTGTGCTCGAATCTTATGGGAACGTTTATATCATTACAATACAATTTTTGAAACAAAAATTTTAAAAAGTATATTTTTTGCTAATTGAGTTTTTAAAAAGCTTACAGAGACATGACTTACCATATTGTGGTTAATACCCCTAATGTTGAAAATTCACAAACTTTGGCATGTGTTATAACAGGTTATGCCAATTTTAGCCTCGTTGTTGGATCTATTTGAAACAATCAAATATTTATTCTAGAGAATAGATTTGATCCAAATTAAGTCAAGTTTAAACCTATTTTGAGTTTAGATCTATTTCGTATAATATTATTAAAAAATTATTGATTAAATAAATAATATTATCAAAAAATTGTTAACAAAATAAACAATATAATTAGATTAATAAGTGATATTATTAACAAAATAATTTATATCGTTAAATAAATAAATTTTAAAATTGAATTAAAACTTAAACTCAAAATCGATATATTTCTCTTTAATTTTCTGCCTACAGAATTTAAAAAAATTATTTATATCAAACTTTAATTATATATACTAAGTTCATCATCATGTTTATAATTACTAACTATTATCAGCTAATTAGTAATTGTGATACCCTTAGACGAATCCCACATCGATAAAGCATGAGAGAGATACTGGGTCTGTCTATGTATCTCACATTGGTTAATGGTGGGAGAATTTGATTGGTTAAATAGTCTGTGAGCTCCTTAACTGTTAAGACTCGTTTTGGGTTACAAACCCTAGAAGCAAACCCATGATGGACTGTGTGTCTAAAGTGAACAATATCTTGACAGTGAGCCGGGTTATTGGACCAGAGATGTTACAGTAATCATATAATGCCATTTTATTTTTTCAAAGATTTATACATGTAATACAATTTCATTATTGATAATTATAAAATTACATAAAAATTAATTTTTTTTAAGTGACGAGGAATCTTATTTGGTAGAGCTTGATTACATAAAAAGCAATATATTTTTACAGAGTCATGTCCTCCACTACTTTCTGCCAGCAAAAAATTTCATGAAGATAAGCTACCTTATTCTATAATAATTCCATCGCATGCTACATTTTACACCTTTTATATATATATATATATATATATATATATATATATATATATATATATATATATATATATATATATATATATATTTATATTTATATACAACAAACACTCAACCCAAAGACCCAGTCTCCAATATCGGAAATCTCTTCTCCTTTAGTTTTTGCCAAATATGGAAGACTTGAGCTTTTATCTTGGAGTCATAGGTGAGCTTATTTATAAATATATTTCTGAATGTATAAGCAGATAAAGCATGCATATATGCTCATGCTTCTTTCTGAATTATATGTTGCAGGCAATGTTATTTCAGTGTTGGTGTTTCTTTCTCCAGCGTAAGCTCTTCATTTTAATCAAGCTTCTGTTGAATAATTGGAAGTTTTGGTGATTTTAATAATTCTGAACGTTCTGTGGATGCAGAAGAACGTTTTGGCGAATACTGAAGCACAAATCAACTGAGAACTTTGAAAGCCTTCCTTATATTTGTACATTGCTGAATTCTTCGCTATGGACTTACTATGGCATCATAAGACCTGGAGAATATCTTGTAGCCACTGTCAATGGTTTTGGCGCTTTGGTTGAAGCTGTCTACGTCATTTTATTCCTCATATACGCTCCATCAAAACAGATCAGGGTAACTACTTACAATAATATTTCAATATCATAAAGAATCAATCTCCCTGGGAAATCCTTAAAAAAAAAAATTATCTTCTGGTTATTCCAGGACAGAACGGCCGTTCTTGTTGGGATCTTGGATGTGGGTTTTTTAGCAACGGCTATTCTCGTTACTCGGTTGGCTTTGCAAGGAGAGTTGCGTACTATCGCTTTAGGCTTCATCTGTGCAGGCCTCAATGTTGTTACGTATGCGTCGCCTCTTTCTGCCATGGTAATACTTTTCAGTCATCTATGTTGTTTTCCTTCAGGATATTCATTCAGATTTTGTTTTCTTATTTTATTTTAAGCTTGTATAATTGTTGTTGTTGGCTTATAAATCTGATAAGTCAACTTGCTTTGGTTTGCTTTTGAAGAAGCCTGCGATTAAAATAATGTTAGAGGCCAACTTGGTTGCTTGTTAGATATACTAAAGAAATATTTTTATAGCAAGTGCTTAGCAGCCATAACTGAAGTGATCGAGAGAAAGTGATTATTGGCTTCTGAAGAACACAGCCCATAAAACTGTTCGAGATTTAAATGAATTTTATTAAGTTTTTGGAGATTTGAAAGTTGAAAAGTAAAAACGTGTTGATTGTTATGGAATTCAGGAGGTGAAAAAGTTTAAATTTAAGTTGAAATTCAATTTGATATATAATAAAGGACTCTTCTTATTTTTTGCAGCTCAATAATTTGAGTCACTTTTTTTCTCCTTCAATTTCTCTCGAGGGTTGGTATCTCTCTTACTATTGTACTGTATAGTATACTGAGATATAGACGTTGTTCAAATTCTTATACACCTGATAATAGGGTAAATCTAAGAAACAGCTGAAATTGGTGGCATTCTGCCATTCTTAAACATATTGGTCATTTTGTCACCTTAGAAACCCAAATAGCTGCAATCTGCCATCATCAGTTGGGGTGCATCTAATAGGTGCTTTATTTGATTCTAACTGTTTCCATCTAGAGTTTTAGTATGATAAAACGTTTGAGTTTGGCTCAAATCCTTTGACAATATCTCGAATGAATTCTAGCTTAAACTATCTTATGTTCAAGTTTAGTTCGAACCAAATCCAACTCTTAAGACAACCTCATCAGTTTTCATTCATCAATTTTGTTCATTTTACATTATTGATTTGGTGATCCAGGTATTTCTGTTTATGTGATTGCAGAAAACAGTGGTGACCACCAAGAGTGTGGAATACATGCCATTTTTGCTCTCGTTTTTCCTTTTTTTGAACGGTGGAATATGGGCTCTCTATGCCTTGCTTGTCGGCGATATCTTTCTTGGGGTAGGACCTTTTTTTTAATCGCAAGGTCACAATCCTGACAATTGTGTGATGAAGCTAAGAGGATTCCAAGACTGGGTCCTGGAAAAGGACTCAAAACCTCTCTTATGTTTCTTCCCAGACCACATCAAATTATGATTGTGTTGTGCAGTCTTCTCGTCCTCTTCTTCTCTCACCCACACGTTTAACTCATTTTCACCATTTTCATGGCTGAAATTAGTTAGTTGAATTGGTTAATCATGCTATATGATATAGGTGCCAAATGGAGCAGGATTTGTACTGGGAGCAGCCCAGCTTGTGCTCTATGCAATGTACAGAAACGGCAAGCCATCAAAGACTGCTGGGAATGCATTAGAAGAAGGAACCCGACAGGAACCTCTACTTGTTTCCTCCTCGTAGAAATCAGCATTTGCATATTATCATGAAGAGCTAGCAGAGAAACCCTATATACCTGAATTTCTGAAGGTTTAAATTGGTAGTTGACAAGAGAGGTAAATCCAGGTTTACACGTATAATTTGGAGACGGTTCAACTTTTGTCACTCTGAGAAATCTTGTCATTCGCTAGATGAAAATGCTTGCAAGCTTGTGTATTGCCTTCTGTATCGTCATTAATGTCCATGCAAGGTAAGAAATGAAGGTTTTGTACTTAATCTAAACTATAAAACACACTTTAATTACAATTTTAGGTCAAATATATATTCACTTTAGTTATGGGGATAAAATTCTTCCTCAAATCACTCGAAGATTCGACTCTCAGCGGCGACCAGCGATTACTAAGCAAGTTTCATTCCAGCCCGCAACGGGTAGGATGGGCCTGAGCATAATATTTTTCTTCTAGAAGTCTCAAAACAGGAAACAAGACACAATAATCATACGACATTAAATAAATGTTTTCTATTGTCAGGGAGTTATCTTCTCAAATTCGACAATCAAATTTGAATAGAGGTTTAAACACCAGAAATAAATTGAGAAGTTTTTCTATATGATAGTGTTAGACGCATACGCCCGAATGTATATACTTTTGTTAAAATTAGGTCGGCATCATGTTGAAAAAATTTGATTTGGAAGAATGATTCATCGGCCTTAAACTTCAGATATTGTCAGTTTTTCCAGCTAGTTACCACCCACCATAAACGCACAATCAAGTTTTGGAAAAGGAGATTTCAGTTCTTTTTTATCATTATTTTATGTTTTAAGTGTTCTTCAGGTAGTTTGTAGATGGAAGGAACCTGCATTGGCATCGTCCCAAATGCCCTTAACAAGCAAACTCATAATCAATCAGCACGGACCAAGCTCGGGGCTTCTCAATCTCATTGCACCTTACAGAAACACATACTACAGAACTTAAAAAAAAAAAAAAGGGTAAAGTTTACAGTAAAGAGAAAAGCCAGATGGGTAAGTGAAGTTTTAGAAATGTTTATTTCTTATATAATAGCATGTATTAATAATCAGAGATATGCATTATCCGACTTCGAAGTTTTGGATAATGTCATTATTATTGAAGTTTAGACGCACTTCATTAAGATTATCATTAATATCACTGATATCATTAATAGTATAATAAAATAGATATACGTTATCTAGCTCTGCTGAGATTTCTGTGTAGAGACTAGAGAACAAAACAGCAGCGGCAATGTGGCCTAATAAACCAGCGACTTTGGACTACCTAAACAGCAGCAAAACCAGTCTAAACCAGCGGCAGCTTTATAAACCGGCTCCTTGCTCGCCGTCAGGCGTCGCCATCTTGTCCACCAGAACCCGACCCACTTCGGCCGCTGTTTATTTTTTCAGCCACCTCATAAAAATAATGAGACTGTTAACAATCTGAGTATGTTTGATTCTGATTATAGTCAATGAGATAAAAATCTTGATTTTAAGTCTTTTATCATTAGTTTAAGTTCATGCAAAAGTGTTTCCAGGTGGTCGTACATCTGCCTTTCATTTTCTGAAAGCAAAACTGAAACATGCAAACTGCTGAACGTTCTCTGCACATTCTGCTAGAAAAATACAAATGAGACTGCACATTGTACGAGATAAAAGAAATGATACTCTCTTCAAAATTAACGTCAAGTAGACTCAGACATAGTTCACACGAACCCAGGCTGAGTCTTCTCACTTTCACTGCACCTAACAGAACAAACGATTGAGAAAAGCCAGATGGGTAAGGGAAGGACAACGATTGAGGTTCGAGTTGATGGAGTTGCTCTCATCACCATCATCAATCCTCCTGTCAATTCTCTCTCTTGTGATGGTACTTGTTGATCACTATTTCTAACCTAAATTTCTGTTTTTTTATCAGTTTTATTAATACTATTATTCTAAAATATAATTTCACGAGTATCACTTGAACCCATTTTTATGTTTTTCGCCTAGTAGGTTATTGATTTTGTTGTTATATGATGTGCAAGCTTGTTTTTCACAAGGCATTGATATATCAAAAGTTTGGTGATAATGTGGCCGTTGTTTTAACAATAAGTTCCTGTATATTTCATCGAAACTAAACTTTCTTTTTCCTTTGCCTGTTAGGCCAAGCGGAGTAGTGTTGACAATGATTTAGTTTAATAGTACCAATGGTAGAATTAAGACGACTTTGGAATGATGATCATTAACTTTGAGAAAAGAGGGTGCAATGTGAATTTAGTATTAGACTCTTGTCGAGTAGAGTCAGCATATGAAATTATCATGTTGGAGTGAAAATTTTTCTGAAATCCATTTGTGGGAATTACATAGAGATCAATATAAGTCAGCTTGATTAAGGTGCAGCGTGCACATGCCAACTTTCGGTTAAAGGTTTACAATGATAGAAGCATGCGTTCTGAGTTTCTTTTTTGTTGAATTTCTAAACTGGTTGGTCGAAGAGTGATTGTGAACTTTACTGTTTGAAGAGCCTCTAATGTAATCCAGGTGATTAATTAGAATTGAATCTAATTTGGAATTGTATCATTTCTTGAATTCTCTGTCTAGTTCAAATAGGTTTTCAGAAGTCATTGTTGTAAAAATGTTTATTAATGTTTTTTAAAGAAGGCTGTAGTTCTAATAAATGCGGTAAATTTGTCCTCTCCGCAGTTTTTTGGAGCCTGCTAGAGAATTATGACGACGCCATGTGCAGAGATGATGTGAAGGCACTTGTTATTACAGGTAAGTGAGTGGAGATAATACAACTTACAATGAAAGGTTTGATGACATATGCATTCAATATTTGTCTAGCAATTTAGATGATTATAATAGAGGGTAATATCTCATGTTATTCAAGCAGGAGCCAAGGGTAAGTTTTGTGGTGGCTTTGACATTGCTAGTGTTTCTGGATATCGAGGAGGAAAGCGTATGTTTTCTGTTTCACTGGTCTCTTTCTTCTGGTAAACATCAGTTGAGCTCCTTTGGCGACTTTTTTGTTACATGTTCTCAGGAGGGCTGTCATTTGATGCTAAATCAGTAGAGATTCTAACTGACACTCTAGAAGGTAAGAACTTCGATTGCAGTTTTGTATTTTACCAAGGGACACTTCCCTGCTGAATTGTCCTCCCCTATGTTGACTATTTAACCAGTGCTTTGTTTTCCAGCTGCAAGAAAACCTTCAGTTGCTGCCATTGAGGGATTTGCTCTGGGTGGAGGACTAGAGATTGCAAGGGTAAGTGCCAGTTCTTTTGGGATTGACGCTATTGTTCATAATTCTGTTTGATGATCTTATATTCTTATGATTCTGGTTTGTCAGGTATGCAATGCACGGATAGCAGCCCCCAGTGCACAGTTAGGCCTTACTGAACTAACACTAGGAGTTATTCCTGGATTTGGAGGTGTGTCTATATAATCTGAATGCAATGTTTATGTTATTTAACTCATTGATAGCACTGTAATCAGAGTTCAGGCAATTTAAGTTTAAAAAGTTTTGATATGACGATTCTTTCTTTAAAGAAACCAAATCCGCATATATAATCTGTCTGTGTTCATCCTGGTGAACTTTGTTTCTTTTCTAATATCTATAGAAGCTTCTGATTTAAATTGCTGATTTTTGTAGCTATCATAGAAGATTGTAGATCATATACTGAAAGAATTAGACTTGGATGCGTCAAAACGAAGAATTTCTTCTGGACTGCTACTGAACCAGCAAATGAATGTTGAATTGAAGGAAGATATTATGAATTGGAATCTATTAACTATAGAAAAACATTGCCAATATACTGCCACTACCTTTTCTATATATAATGTTGGGTGTCTATGGAGCGTAGTACCTAGAAATTGATTAAACTACACTGAAAATTTTAATAAAAATGAATAATTACACAGCAAATGATGGACTATGTAATAAATATAGCTGGGTAAATTTTAAGGTGCAGATTGAGGAAGTTCGCTTAGACTACTTAATGAAATGTGATAATTGTTCCATGCCTATTACCATTTGGAACAAGAGGACGGTCTAACAAGAAAGAAACAATTTCTTAGGGTGGTGATTTGATCGTGACTTGTAAAATTGAAAAACTATGGTCCCTTGTTTGTCAATCTGAAATATCTTTCCTGATACTTCAGTCAAGATCTAGTTGTGAAGTTGCGCTCTAGAAGAGCTAGTTGAATGACGGATGAACAGTATAGACATAAGTTGGCAAAATAATGTTCTTCAGACAGTTTGGCCTGATTTGCAGGCTGAAGTCAAGAGCCCATGTTTGGGTGTTTGTCTTAATGCCGTTCATGTTTGTACACATCAACCTTAAATCAACAATTGAATAATGCCTGATTCTTTCTTAAATAATTGCCAAAGTCATTTTACGACTTAAGAAGGTAAATTACAATCATGAAATATTGAATTTGACATGTTAATGTTGTTTAATAATCAATGGTTTCCTTTGTCTCAGGAACACAGCGACTTCCACGTCTTGTTGCTATTACAAAGTCCCTTGAAATGATGTTGGTATGTTTTGGCTGCTTCTTTCTCTTGCTTGAATTTAAAGTTTGGTGTGCTGTGATAATGTTGCTGTATGCTTTTCAATTTACATCTCTTTATCCTTTCTGCACCAAATAGACTTCAAAACTAGTTAAAGGGGAGGAAGCTCATGCTTTGGGTCTAGTAGATGCCGTTGTTGCACCGGATCAGTTGATAAGCACTGCACGTCGATGGGCTCTGAATATCTTTGAGTGTCAAAGACCATGGGTTTCTACTCTTTACAGGACTGATAAGTTAGAGCCCCTCAGGGAGGCAAGGAAAATATTCAAGCTTGCGTGGGCTCAGGCAAGGAAGCGAACTCCAAATCTCAAACATCCAGCAGTTTGCATTAATGTTATTGAAGAAGGTGTGGTATCTGGTCCTCGGATTGGACTTTTGAAGGTCCTTACATGCTCCAAATTTTCTTTCCCTCCCTCCAGTTGTCATTAGCAAGCAACTTTGTGACAACGGTTTTTACTTTGGCAGGAAGCTGAAGCTTTTGAGGAACTTGTAATCTCTGACACCAGCAAAAGTTTGGTTCATATCTTCTTTGCTCAACGTGGAACCTCAAAGGTTTGAATGAAATTTTGCTTCAGGATTGGTTTTTGTTCATCTGTAGATGTTAGCATATTTATATTTATAGGCATTTTGTGTTATATAGTTTGCAAATGAACCTGAAAATCATGACTTCAAAGAGATTATAAATGACTTTCAATGCCTGAACCATTTTACATGTGCAATGGCAAGAAGCTTCAACAGCAGCCATTTGTAGTTAAACTGGTCAATGATGTGGTACTAGAGCAAGAGAAGGCTTTGTTACTTTGTCAGTTGCAATCTAAGAATACTGTCTAGTGGCTATTGATGCCTTAACCTTCTCACTTCATTAGTCATCTCTTACCAACGGACAGGTTCACGGTATAACTGATCTTGGTTTGACGCCACGGCAAGTGAATAAGGTTGCAATTCTTGGAGGAGGACTAATGGGCTCTGGAATAGCTACTGCATTCATTCTTTGTAATTTTCCGGTGGTTCTTAAAGAAGTAAATGAGAAGATCCTGGCAGCTGGGATCCATAAAGCCAGAGGTGGAACCAGAGCCATTCCTTTCATTGTACATAACTGTAATATAGGACAAGTCACATTTTAATTTGCTTCTTAGATCTCATTCATTTATGAAGTAATATATCTCATTGTATAGTATTTTTTCAGCAAATCTGCAAAGCCATCTCAAGACAGGACAAATGACTCAGGAAAAGTTGGACAAGGCCATGTCTCTTCTTGAAGGTGCTTTGGACTATGAAAGCTTCAAAGAGGTTGATATGGTCATAGAGGTATTGCAGAGTGCATGCTGATTTACTTCAGCTATTTGTTTATGGATTTTTATATCAAAGTTTGACAAAATGTTCTCTTTTGAATTTGTACTTAATGCTTCCAATCAGGCTGTTACTGAAAATGTTTCTTTGAAGAAAAAATTTTTTGCTGATCTTGAAAAACATTGTCCACCACATTGCATACTTGGAAGTAACACTTCCACGATTGACTTGAATTCGATTGGCGAGCGTACGAAGTCCCAGGCTCGGATTGTTGGAGCCCATTTCTGCGGGTAGCATTTTTTGTAAACTTGTCATTGCTTTTCAGCCTGCACTTGGCTCAACAGTTGTCTTGTGCTTTCGATGCAGTCCGGCTCACGCCACGCCGCTCTTGGAAATTGTTCGTACCAATAGGACTTCTCCGCAAGTGATCGTGGACTTGCTAGACATTTGTAAAAGGATGAAGAAGGCTCCAGTTGTGGTCTGTAATTGCACAGGTTTTGCTGTCAACAGGATGTTCTTCCCTTACACAATGGCTGCTTTTTTGCTTGTTGAACATGGAACTGATCTGTGTAGAATCGATAGGGCCATTACCAAATTTGGAATGCCAATGGGTCTTTTCAGGTTTAGTTTGTAAATTATGATCTGGTAATTGTGTTCTCAAAGCTTGCTTTTTAGAAGTTTTACGTCAAAATGAATGGATTTTTTGTGTTTCATTTATTTGTGCAGATTGACTGACCTTGTTGGTTTTGGAGTGGCAATGGCAACTGGCCTGCGATTTCTTGAGAATTTCCCTGAGAGAACCTATAAATCAATGCTTGTCCCGATCATGCAAGAGGATCATAAAGGAGGTAGATTTTTTGTTGAAATCCTTGGAGCCAACAATTGGTCTCTAGGCTCCAGCCAAGATTTAATTCAGCTTTTGGGTTGATTTTTGTAATATTCTAGCCAAACAGTGTAATTCACTATTAAGATATTATCCACTTTAAACATAAAATCTCTAGTGGTTAACAATTTAAAAATTTATTAACTATCCTATTATAAGCTAAAAAATCTAAAACATTTTCAACTATTTATGTTATCTTCAATTATTATCTCAAATGACATAGCTTATCTCTTATGTCTTATCACGCTTTTAACGTAATGTTCGATATGATTTTATTTTTAAACTTTACAACCCAAAATGCGTCATGATAATTTAACAGTTCACAAATTATTTAACAAATAATCTCTTATCATCTATGAATAATATGGGATACTCAAATATATTTTTCATCTTTACAGTACTTTTTTGTCTATGTAAGATTTGCCTGTGAGTTTTTGTATCTAATATGCAGTTATTGTAGGTGAAACCACAGGCAAAGGATTCTACTTGTATGATGATAAGGCAAAGCTAGACCAGATCACTCTCTCTTACCCCTCATTTCAATTTCTCTATAAACTAGGGACAATATTTTATCCTGCACTCACATTTAGCGGGATTAAATTGGAATCCAGTTTTGTAAATTATCAGAGAAGGACATTGTGGAGATGATATTCTTCCCAGTGGTTAATGAAGCCTGTCGACTCTTAGCCGAAGGTATTGCAGTCAAAGCAGCCGACCTTGATGTTGCTGCTGTTATGGGCATGGGCTTCCCAGCTTACAGGTTTGTAATTTTATTTATTAAGGTGTTCACTTTCCTAAATGGCTAAATCCATAGAATACAGGCTCTAATAATAATAGGCTGCAATTTTATTTTTTTTCAATCAGGGGAGGAATCATCTTCTGGGCGGCCTCTCTGGGATCCAAATACGTTTGTTCAAGATTGGAAGAATGGTCAAAGCCAAAGGTGTATGGAGAATTTTTCAAGCCCTGTGGCTTCTTGGCTGAAAAAGCTTCAAATGGGGCTCCTCTGGTGGGTAATCGGAAACTGTAAAACTCGTCATTATGGTCAAATTGATGAATTTGTTAGTTCTCGTGTCATAATTCCTAAAAGATATTAGTGCATTATATACAGGACTTCAATGAAATCAAGTTAACTCGAGTATTATTAGGATCGAGCTCAGTTCAATGGAATAGATACATGACTTAAACTTAATTTATAAATTACATAAACTTAATTTATAAATTACATAAAACTTTAAAACTTATTTATTTTTTAATTACTCTTATATTCAGAGTTCGATATTGAGCTTAGTTTATTGATATTAGATAACTTAGTTAAGCTTACAAACTTACCAATCGAACTTTGCTTGAGCTTGGCACAACAATAACCAAGCGGCAACCCCGAGGGTTGGCAGGGTGGTCAGGAAGGTGTGCTCCCTTCACTGACTTCCTGAGTTCGAGCCTTGGGGCCACCGATCTCACGAAAGTGGTGAAATTTACCTGGTTCATTGGGTTAGTCGGGTATTCAATGAGCCCCGAGGATTAGTCGAGGTGCGCATAAGCTGGCCCAGACACCTCGGTTACCAAAAAAAAAAAAAAAAAAAAAAAAAACAATAACCAAGCGGCTCATCTGGATTGTAGCCATAATTCTACATTTCATAAAGAGGACCTCCAAATTTTTACTCTAATTTTATCCTGTAATTTGTTTTAGCTTCGCTAATACCGTTAGTGCTAAATGCTGCAGAGTGCTCCAGTGGAACAGGCCAAATCAAAATTATAAGCTTGAGTTGTAGATCTGTGCTCATTGCATGCTCCATTCTACAATTCCGTCTCTGTATAATGTTGCTCAGAAGTGGCCAAAATAGTGTTGCAAATATGTTTAGAAAATGGCGTGGACCTCACTAAAATTAATCTCCGTATGCATTCTTAGAATGCAAAATATTTATTTTACTGCGTGAGCTCTCAGAGGCTGTGCTTTTGCTGGCAACCCAAAATACAGTGACTGATAAAGCAAAAAAGGGAACTACTTGGGCAAAAAAAATGGAGAGGACCCCTGATAATACAGCTGTGGTGTATCATTATCAGGTATTAATTGGGCCATTGTGCATTAATGGTAAAAAGTGGACTTACTTGTAAACCTATAGAGATTTGATTTGAGTCCAGTTGAATTCAAAACAATCAAATTGGGATTGAGTTTGATTCATTTAAATTATCAAAAAAAACAATATTAGAAAAGAAAATTTTGGGGGCCTCTAATACAATTTTAGCAGTGATTAATGAGTATCTAACCTGGAGTTTGCCTTCTTATATCTCTTGCTAATTATTCTTATAACAAATTTAATGGAGGATGTACAAAACTTAGCTGGATGCTCAACTGGCCATGAAAATAAATAAATGGTAATTAATCAGAATTAATTGACAGGGCCCTGTCCTGTACTTGTATTGGTATCCCCAACGTAATCACGGGTCTAACCAAACTGTATTCGTACTTTATAATCAACAGATCCATCCATGCTTATCTTTTAAGTATTCTGCGTTTCAATGGACAATTCTACGTATTATCATCCCTAAATATGCTTCTTCTCAATTCTTTACTGAATTTTTTATGTTACTACATTTTTTATTGTATTGGTATCCAGCCCTATTATTGATACCTATGTATGCATGTGTTGCACCGAAGATTTGCTCAGCTGCAACTTACGGTAGTCAATGAATAAAATATGGTAGAAGGGTTTGGTCAAGTTTCTCAGACCGCATGACGAGGATGAAAGCGAAACAGGAGGAAGAATGAACGGCTAAGATTGGGGGTGTGGGAAAAGTGGAATTCGGTTCATGATGATCTCATTGAAAGAGCCCTATATATACAGTACAATCCAACGGATAGGGACACATCACAAGCGGACCCTCTAATCATGTGAAGTGGTGTTAGATTTACAATAACAAACCAACAATGCCATTAAATAAAAAGTCCACGTGCGTTGACGAGAGGTTCGCATGGGACAAAAGAGTGAAGATCACTAAGCCTTATTCTCATCCAACGGCTGTCATCAAAACATCAAGTAAGTTTGAAGGTGAATCGAGCCAACCCAATCACAGAAAATTAGTTTCATACTATTTAAATCAGTTTAAATTTATTTAATTTAAATTAAAATGACTAATTCATATTTAAAATTAAATTAAATTGAGATTAACTTAATCTAACTCTAAATAAAAAAATAATTTAATTCATATTATATTAAATAATTATCATAACAATACTATTTTATTTATTATTAAATAAAATCCCCTGCTGGACGATACAAAAGTCAAAAGCACAAAGATAATTGTTTACCCAGAAGAATTTGTCCGCATTGTGATTTTTTTTTTTTTAATAATAAAAGCCATTATTATTTTACAGTTTTATTTCTGAGGGGAGAACAGCCGTTAGTCCCCAAGGTTTGGGTTCAAACTTTAGCTTATGGTTTATCTCTTTGTGCCATTTGGTCCCTATCAAATTGTTTCTGCCATTTTGATCCCTTACATTTGTTAATGATAGCAGGGATATAAACAAATCAAGTCACCCACAAGTTTCTCACAGCTCAACTCAGCAATAATAAAGTTAAACTCAAATTTAATTAGTTCAAATTTAACTCTTAAACTAAGCTCGATATTATTATTTATTAATTCGATGAATTTACGAATTCATGATTAAAGTTGAATAATATAGCAACCAACTCTTGAAAGTATTAAATCATACATCTTCACCCTTGAAATCATATCTACTTACTTTGAATATCTAAGTAGTTACTAAATATATAGTAAACTTTTAGATGAGCTTGAACCAATTACTCCCATCTAAAATTCAAACTCAAACGAAAAATGTGTACGTTTGATGAATTCAAATCAAACACTACTCAACTCAGTCAATTTTTTTATACCTATAAGACTGAAAACCCTGGTCCAAATTGTAGGGATGATATTGTTATTGTCCCTTTATGATGCAATGGGTTGGTCACAGAGGGGGGACATCGAGTCAACAAAACATGAGAAGGGTCCTGAGTGGGCGTTACAAGCAATCCAGGTGCGGCTGTTGTGGCTCCACTCCACAGCTCTGTTCCAGTAAGACACAGCAGACAATAATGAGCTCAATTTATCCCCCCTTTTTTTTTTTAATCACCGGACCATTTCAACATAATATTATAATATATTTTTAATAATAATTAAAGCTAACTCCGTAGCTTCAGCCTAGCTAAAATTTTGACATCCAAAGTTCCACCAAACCATCTCAATGCTTTGGGAGTTATAATTTCCTTAAATTAACCCTACCTTGAACACAGTACAGTACAATACAGTACAGTGATGTAAATAAAACGGTGAAAGTCTGTAAAGATATAGAAAGCAAAGGAGACACTGACACGTGTCGTTTAAAATAAGGAGGTAGATTATAATAATAGTGGTGAAACGGCATATAGCAGGACCAGCAAAGCAACAGAAAGAAGGAATCTAGTGCAGAAGCTAGCTTTTCTTCTTCTCATTCTAACATGGAAATTGGTTAAGAGATGAGATAATAATAAATGAAGAGTAAAATGCAATGATGGTTCTGAAAAATTTAGGGTTTTGTTTGTCGTGTTATGGAGAGTAAAAGTCAGTCTTCCATGTGCGTCTGGGACTCTCTCCTTCTCCAGTCCAATCCCATTACTTGATAAGGTTTGAATTGAATGCCATATTTTTATTTTCGCTCAATTGCAGTCTCTGACCATCTGTTTCCCTTGTTTTGTTTTCTTCTTCTTCTTCTTCTTCCGATTTCTCTCTCTCTCTGTCTGTGCCTGTCCTTCAGTCACTCAAAGTAAGCAAAGAAAAACAAAGCTATCAAAGAAAGGCTTCCATCGAATCGAGGTATGAGAAAAGGGCAACAAGGGAAGAGATTTGTTGTACAGAATCTTTAGACTTTGTTTTAAAAAAAGAAGATAACAATGGAAGGTGGAGGAAGAGTTGGTGTTGGTGTTGTTGAAGATGACACGGGAGATGGCATGCAGTGCAGTGATCATCCTTACAGAAACAACCCAGGTGGGATCTGTGCTTTTTGTCTTCAAGAAAAGCTTGGAAAGTTGGTTTCTTCCTCTTTTCCTTTACCTGTTCGTGGCTCTTCTTCTTCTTCTTCTTCTTCTCCTTTCAGTTTTGACATTAGTGGTGGTGTTGCTGCTGGTGCTGGTGGTTGTGTTACTGCTACTTCTTCTTCTTCAGCTTCTCTTGCACTTTCTCTCTCTGTTCGCCCCAGACCCACCTCTAAAAGTAGTCGAAATGATAATGCCAATGATCGTCATTGTCAAGAATATTATACGAGGCGGGCCAGGATCCCTTTTCTTTTAGCAAAGAAGAAGAAGAAAATCATGGTGGCATCATCAGATCGTGCGGCAGATATTGTTTTCAAGAGAAGCAAGTCCACTGCCACTCCACGAAGAGGCCATTTGTTAGATGCTGATGAAGGTGAAGTTTTTAGCCCCAGAAAGCGAGGTGGGTTTTGGTCATTTCTTTACCATTCCTCTCTAAGGTCAAACGCCACAAAGAAAGCGGACAAGATCTCAACTTTAACATCAACTACCACAAATGGCTCTCATGTGAAGTCAAAAGAGAGAGGCTTGGGCTCTTCACTTTCAAGGAAAAGTGATATTGTTGTCAATGAGGAAGATGATAGTCCCAACAGTCAAGCAACTGCCTCAGCTTCATCTTTTGAGCGTAAAGTCTCGAGATCCAGATCTTTAGGGTGTGGAAGCAGGAGTTTTTCTGGCGATTTCTTTGAAAGAATCTCTACAGGTTTTGGAGACTGTACTCTCAGAAGAGTTGAGTCTCAAAGAGAAGGCAAACACAAGGTGAACAACACAACTTCATCTCACATGAAAGAAAGAGTTAAATGTGGTGGGATTTTCGGTGGGTTTATCATGACATCATCTTCCTCTTCATCATCTTCATCATCATATTGGCTTTCATCTTCTGCAGAAGATCATGTGAATGGGAAACCAACAGCCGCTGCTGCAGGTCCACTCACTCATGGAAGAAGTAAAAGCTGGGGAAGGGCTTTTGCTAGTCCCATGAGAGCTTTCACCAAACCCTCTTCTAAGCATGCAAATAAAAACGCTACCCCAAATTTAGCAGCCATTCCTTCATTGTTGGCTGTGAGAGGCTAAAAGAATAAAGATGACAACTTTAGGATCTTGGGGTATACATCATATTGGCATAATAATTTTTTCCCATATTTCTCTTATGTAATTGCTTTTTTCTTCTATTTACAAACTGGATTTCCTTTTAGATATTTGCTTGCCTGGTCTTTTGTCCACCATTAATGGTGGGTTGAGATCAGCTAATCAAGCTAGCCTGCACTGATGGAATACAAGAACCAGAATTCCAAAGTGAATCATGCAGAGTTCAGTCTGTATTCTTTAATCTTTGTAGTGTTTATTTGTAAGTTGAATCTTGAATGTTATGTCATAGAAATGTGTAATTCTGATATTTCCTTAGCAGAAATTGTTTTTTTTTTTTTTTCTCTTGTGCACATGCACACACATGTTTGTTGGTGTTGGACATGTTGCAGAAGAGAGAACCCAGTTCTTAAAATTACAGAAGTACTGCTTCACATGCTGGGAAATTTTCTCGGCAGCGTTGGTCCCAATTCATTAAACAATGAAATTCTTTGAATATTCTTGTAAAGCCTTTCTGGGTTTTCAAAATTCATCAGGATCTTCTTCATGGTTTCTATCAGGACTCTGAAATATTTGAAGGATAGAGAGAAAAGATCTACACAATAACATGATTGGGACGCAAGACAGAGACCGGAGAAGTACACAAAATGGAAAGGGGCGTGGGAAAAATGCTGCCTATACTCGTGTGGGCACAGTGTTATTGGCACCGAAATTAATTTGTGGACCCATTTGATACCTGCACTTTTCAATGCACACAAGCCTTGCCATGGAGGGATTCGAGCGAGCGAACCGTACACAGAGCTCAGTTTGAATACGTAATACTAAATTCAATTTCATTTGAGTTGACCTGTAATGTTGTTAAAAGATTAATAATATGATAAACAGTGAAGTAAATAGTAAGCAGTGTTATTAGAAAAAATAGATAAGTTAAATTTGAGTCAAATTATTTAGTTAAAACTATAATTTAAATTCAATTCATCCAAACCAAATGATAGAGCCAAGTCGACTCAACTCAAACCCCATATTAAAGCCTAAGCTTTGATTTTTTTAATCCAACACAAAGCCTTCTATGTCAAAAAGATAGTTGCTGGCTTTGTATTCCTTAAGGATTGGAGAGGGGCAAATCTCCTTTAGACCTTTGGGAATCCAAAAGGCTTTTGTGTTCCCCTAATTAAATTTAATCTTTTCAAAAATAAGTAAACAATATTAGGGTATGGTTAATTATCATCAATTAGGTTAGGCTTTGAAATGGACAAACCAGAAAAGTTTAATGGCAGTTTGATTCAACCTTGTTAAGGAAAAATTATATGCACGTATTGAGTCCAAAACTTGCTTTATTTGGAAGGAAAAAGAAATCAATTTGACATCTGGGTTTAAATTTTTATAGGCTATTTATAATAACATTATTATAATCTTTGAATTGTGACCAATTATTCAATATCAATAGACATAGATTAGGACCCACAAGCCCCATAATTGGGAGATTATTTACAAAATCGTTATTAAAATGATGATTAAGGGCAATTTGATTTGTGCTTTCAATAAGTTGGAGCATCCTCAGGGTTTCCTCAAAGAAAGAAAATGATGAAAATGATGTTATTTAGCTCATTTTTGAAAGAGGGAATTGGTCGGTAAAACAGGAATTAAAATCAAATTTGATTTGAGTCATAATTAAAGCCCATTTTAATTCTTGGATTAAATTGATTAAAGATTGAATTAAGTAAATAATATCAAATCGTAATTCAATTATTAAATTAGACCAATATAATCGTTATATTGACGTTACATTATTAAAGCCTAATTTAAAATTTTAATTATATTATGCCGTATCATCTTACCGGCTGATTAATCGGATCAAACAACCTACAAACATTGAGCGAGCATACATACAAAGACAAATACAAATTTCAACATGGGAATCATTTTGGATAGTAGATTTGAGACAATTGTAATGGCCCATCATGTTTCAATGCTTAATCTTCGTTATGGCCCTCATTTGTGTAGCTTATTTGATGCGACTCGCACCATTTAAACATCACAAATTGCTTCTTTTTTTTTTTTTGTGGCTAAGGCTAACATCAGTGTCTTAAAGCACTATCCAACCAACCTGACATGACTTATATTTCTCACATCCAACAATTGAAAATTTATTTTTCCACATCCTTTTCTTGCTGGCAATGTCCAATTTTTGTATTCTTTTAAAATGTGATGAGTTTTCCAGAAATTTACGACACAAAATGACTTGATGAAAGTTGTCCTGGGAGACACGGCCAATGGTGATGATGTAGTTCTGTTGGTGTTATGTGGCCATGCATATACGAAAGAAAATGCACAGACAAAAATTGATAGATACGTTTACCATGTATAAAAAAATTATATAATATAGTAAATGTATTTTATAATATAATATATACTATGTAATATATAATATAATATGCATTGATAGATAACAGAGGCCCTAAAATGAACGTCCATACCCCAAGATATATCGGGCCAGTCTTACCTTGGTTCGAGAAGTAAGCCCAAACATAGGCGGATTCAGTCTAAAAATTCTAACTCGACCTGACCAGAAGTTCACCTTAAAGCAGTTGAGTAAAGGGGATACCAGAGCTGAAAGAAGGAAAGTCGCTATAAATTTACCAACAACTCTTGAATTGAGTTAGCTCCTCTAAAACTTAAGTTGACACATCCGTAGCTTGAGTTTCCAAGCTGGAGCCGCTCAAATTCATTTTATCTGCTACATACCTTAATTACTGCCAGTCAGCTCATCAATAGCGGGTTTAAACTCAACCTTAATCAAGTCATTAGGGTCAGTTATGCTTGCACCCTGAGCACTGAGGCTCTTTCCACAAGTTTTCTTATAATCAATAGGCTGACAAATGACTTTGATAGCCTGACTAGATGGAAGAGTGGCACCTCTGCTACAAACACCAATCATAACAGCCACCGCCATAGGTACCAAGATCACAGCGGAAACACTGACTATAATGCCCTTTATCAATCACCATTTTTCGTGAGACATTGGTTTATATGGTTTTTGTGCATGAAATTGAGTCTACAAAAATTGCAAATAATGAATGAAAGATGTATAATGAAGCTATACTTAAAAACAGTGCAGGAATTATTGAAGAGACTTAGGCTGAAGTGAAATCAATAAAACTATGTGTACTCAGTTTTAAACATACAGATTTTTTCTTTTTCATTCCAGCACAATTCATTTTTACTCCAACTCAACCCTAGAAAATCATATCTGGACAAGTTCCTCACACTGCGAATCCAAATTCGTACCTCTAGAATACCCAAGAGTCCAAATTCCAAATAATGTTGCAACAAAAAAATTTATCTTACAAGAGTGCCTATTCAACAAAGCAACTATTAAAAAGCCCACAACATCAAAACCCTAGCTAGGCAAGAGTTGTGCAGTAAGATTCACTGGCCCAGTTTCACCAATTACAGCAGAGGATGATAAAACTATATACAAAATCATTGTCACAATTTAGAAAATCCATCAGCAGCAAACTTCCATAACAAAAGACTGAACTTTAGTGTGATTTAGCAATGCAAAAATGTCATATATTCAACTTCCAAAAAGCAGAAATTCAATCCTAAAGTCGCCAGTGTCTCATCACAAGAATTCTACTATTACAAAAATAAATAAAAAAACACACACAAAACACTAGACCCAGCAACTTAATTTTCCTCCTCACCCTCATTTTCAGCAATGTTGAAGTATCTGAGTTCATAAACATTACGGTCCTTGTTGGAAGCAATTACCCTAAGCCAGTCTCGCACGTTGTGCTTCTTCAGATACTTCTTTGTC
Source organism: Mangifera indica (assembly GCF_011075055.1). Lineage (NCBI taxonomy): Eukaryota > Viridiplantae > Streptophyta > Magnoliopsida > Sapindales > Anacardiaceae > Mangifera > Mangifera indica. The sequence continues at coordinate 152,080 of NW_025401141.1, forward strand.
AAGTACTTAAGGTACCTACAGAACGGCCATAACAGATGGCTAGTTTCAATCAAACAGCCAAAAATAAACAATCGAAACTAATACTTTTTTGCTAAAAAGGACTAGTGTACCTTTTCGAGAAGTTGGAGTCTGAGGTGACAGTGATCTTAGTCTTCTCACGTGTGACGGTAACGGAGTCACCAAGAGCACCGGCTTTGCCGCCAACTTTGATACGCTCTTGGAGGAATTTTTCTAGTGAGGCGATGTCCATGATCTTATCCTCCACTGGCTTAGCACAGTCGATGGTGAATGTTGCTCCTTTCTTCTTTCCTTTGGCCCCAGTGGCCGCTCCGCTTCCTCTGCTCATCTTAACCTAAACTCACTGATTCAAGCGCTGAAAATCAATACGAAAAAAATAATGATTTATAATCAAAGCTAAAAAGAAAGGAAGGAAGAGGGACAGTTAAAAAGAGAGCTAACCTTGAACGCCGCAGAAAAGAGAGGATGAGAACTAGGGTTAGAGCTTTTATGTAGCTAAGCGGCTGCATTTATCAGAATGCAAGTGGGCCGAACTATTTGGGCCGTTGATCAACATTATGAGGAGAGTCCAAACATGTTACATGTTTCAAACTTGGTTCGGTATTTCACTTGAACAAACTGAACTCAAACTCAATTCAATCTACATGCCTTTTAACACTTTCTTCAACAGATTCATAGTAAACTTGAGCAAGCTAAAACAAATCCATCTATCTAGATTTAAACTTTTACCCAACTCAATTATAATTCGGCACAAGTCAAATCCAATTGTAGTTTAAAACTCATCTTGGATTTTGTTCTGTGAAGTCATCCCATATTATTGTAACTAAACATCAACAAAAATCAATATACATAGAACTAAGAGTGTTGCTTTTGGATTTTACATATGCAACATTATTCATCGTGTTTCTAATGGTTTGTCGGTGCTTATATGCGTTATATTACCTTTAAAAATCACTAGATTTCTGAAAGAAATTCGAAACTACGCTACCCGAAACATGCATGGAAGGAGCTTCCAACAAATATGGCTTGGCAGCCACAATTATATATCAAAGTTTATGTCCATAATCAAATGGTAACAAATCATCAGTATTTGGCATTACCAAGAGGAGTATAACAAACAATTGCAATTCAAATAATGTTTTCTTCTCCATCTAACAAAAATTGTCCCAAGCAACTGTCTTCCTTCCCACGTGTATCAAAACTATTACTCGCATCGTTGTACTAGTTTTCTCTTCCTGCAATCATTCCTTATCTCCTTCACGCTAGTGGGGGACAGGCAGGAACATCTAGCGTGGTTCCAGCTTGAATCTGACCCCACCCAATAAGACGCCAGTGCTTCTCAACTCTCCGACTGAGAGCAATCTTCTCACCCTTGCTGGTACACACCGGAGATGTGAGTTGCAGTTTTGCTAAATCATTCTTTACGGCAATAACCCTAGCACCAGTTGACATTGACCCTATATTCAACATAAGTATCTCGGCCTTGGCAAGCTTTGAGACTTTTCCCTGTCTTTCTGAGCCCTTTGTCCTGACACCAAGAAGCCGACGCAGTAGGAAGAAGTTCACCTGCAACATCAAACACCATTTGAATTTCAGGGTGTCATAATCTATTCAATGACCACATATTCTAATTGTTTTCTACAGCAAGATAGCAGACAATTTGAAACACCTCCTGTCCTGAAATCATAAAAAGAAAAAACCTGCATTTGAATGTTCACACATGTTGGGGACTTGAAAAGTTGCACTTGAAAAGTTAGCTAACATAGATACCGGGCATCATCAAAATTCAAAGATCCAAAGAAGATTCTTGCAGGCTCAGTTTCTTACCTCAAGCTCAACAAAAACTTCAGGGAGTGATCCAACTTCCCCAAGAACCTGACCGACCAACCTATCCGCACGTGTCAAAGTAGGATCCATGGTTGTGCCGACACCAATGAGACCTCCAGGTACAGCAAACTGTAGTTCGTTTTGCTCAGCATATAATGAAACTATTCTAGAATATATTGGTGTGCACTTTATATTCCCATTCTCATCTTTAACAACAATACCAGGTCGAACCTCAATAAATTGGTTTACTTTCAAAACACCCTGCAAAATTGAATGACCAATTAAACTATTGAATTGGGACAAAACTTAAGTCAACTAATATCTAAAATGCAAAACAGCTCAAAGTTGACAAATTCAGATTCCCGGTTTGGACGAACATGAAATCAAATGCAGAATACTGACAACAACATGATAATTCACATTTAAATTATGACAGAAATTTTATCACTAATATACTTATTACCCATACTAAATAAATTTAAAAATGTATTAGTTTATTTGGTACATCTGTTTGGTCCTTAAAGATTATAATCTGGAAGCCCATTGAATAAATTTCATTTCTCCAAATCAGAACCCAACAAGGGACTTCAGAAAAAATATGTAATAAAATTTTCTGCCTTTATTATCCCTCACAAATACTGGAGCTCATAATTAAGCATGTTCATAACACAATAAATAGGTTCTCAAAGTGAAGTCATAGAAAAGAAACATACCCTAAGGATACTTCCACCAGCTACACCACCTTTTATCTCATCAACCTCAAACCCAGGCTTATTGACATCAAATGAACGGATAACAATCATATTAGGTGGTGAGGTGAAGTTCCTCTCTGGAATGGGAATCTTTTTAACAATGTATTCACAAACAACATCAATATTGTATTTCAGCTGTGCAGAAATCGGCACAACTGGAGCACCATCTGCAACAGTTCCCTGGCAAAATTATGTTAAGCATGTCAGTTTCTTGAAGGTGGGGAAACATTCCACCAACAAAAAATTATAAATTCCACAAACAAGTCAATAAAAACAAGAGATATTTGTTCTACAAGAATAGTCTAAGAATATTTAACCTGGATAAATTTTTGAATGGCCTCATGTTGGTTAATGGCTACATTTTCCTGAATGAGATCAACTTTATTTTGAAGAATTATGATATGTTGAAGGCGCATGATTTCAACGGCAGCAAGATGCTCAGAAGTTTGTGGTTGGGGACAACTTTCATTGGCAGCTATGAGAAGTAACGCCCCATCCATAATTGCTGCTCCATTAAGCATTGTAGCCATGAGAATATCATGACCCTAGTCAAAGGAAGAAGTGCAAATAATTGGTTATCAGTGAAAAAAAATCAGCATTTTATAAATTCTAGAAAACAATTGCCCTGCAACTAACAGATACTGCACTCAAACTTTTTTCTTTTATTTCCTAAGGTAGATTAGTTTGTACCAATGAAACAATTTATTTGATTAGAAGGGCCAAGTGTTTAAGAACTTCACAAAAGAATAGAGAGGAGGTCCTATCCAATGAAGAAAATTATACAAATATTCCAAAATAAGCAGACCCAAAGACAGGATTGATCAAGACAAAACAGTGATACACATTCTTACACAAATACACACCAAGCAGAAACACAATGAAATTACCATATTTTATACATCATCCAGATCCTAGCCAGAATCATCTATAATACACATAAAAAAATCGTTTACTACTTACTGGGCAATCAACAAAAGAGACATGCCTCAGCAATTTCATCCTGTAGTTTTCATAACCAGGCACATCACACATAGGACTATCCTCCTTGCCACTCCCATATGCCCTACAAAAATGAAAATTGACTATTAGCTTGCAGTGCTACAGAGAAATTTGAAAGCAGAGTTAGATCTTCATTTCTTAACAAATTTACAGCAGGATAGGGCACCCACTTGTAGCACATAGGTCGAGGGCATCGATCATCTTCACATTTGTAAATTTTTGCATTTGCATACCCAAGCTTGATTGTAATATTACGCTCCAACTCATTTTTAAACCGAACAGTCTGAAAATAAAGGCAAAGAAAGAGATCATATTAGATTGCTAATGCAAATAACTCCCAAAAAATCAAATATTAAATGCATTATCTTCTTAATTAACTGCCTAATCCCAACCCACACTCGAATGAAGTCTTCAACAATTCATAATAAAATTTATGCAGATAGTTTAGATAAATTCCATGGAAGCATTCAACTAAGAAAAAATTGGCAATTAAAAAAACTTTGGGAAATTTTTTAAACTTCGATCTTTGTCGGGAAACATTGCAATTTCGGGCTCCAACTCCCACATAATGTTCGTTTGCTGTCAATTAAAAAGTATAGAGGTTGTCTTTCTATCTAGTGAATTGATCTTCACAATCATTAGCCTTCCCTAGTGTCAAAATTTCGTACATTCTATCTTTGAGAAACTTTCTGCAGAACAAAACAAAGGATAGTCACTACTCTCAAATGCCTAACTTAAGAGAGGCATTCCCTTCTCCACAGCAAGAGGCAGTCACTCAAGACGTCCAAGTCAGCAGCCATCTAATCACCAACTGGTATTTTTGATATAGCCCAAAGACACTTATAGATCCATGTTCTCTTCTTTCTTCCCAAGTTGAACTATTATTTTTTTATTTGACATCTGATAAAACTAAACAAGCAAAACAAGCATCGAAAGCTTATAGTGCATTCAAATAGAGGAAGAACACTACAGAATTATTTACTGAAATCAATTATCATTGTATGGGAGAAAAAATCAAACACAGAGCATGCTTCACAAGAGAGTTCTAAGCTTAGCAGCAAAATTATAGCAATTAATCACCTGAACACCAGATATCGCCTTCACAACAGTTGATTTTCCATGTGCCACATGACCAATGGTGCCTGGAAACATGAATCAAACCATAAGTAATCAATCTAAACCCTTAAATAAAATATAAAAGGGACTAACAATTAAGAAACAATGTAAAAAGATCTACCACACAACTATTTTGGTGAGTGTTAAACGTAAAAAGACATCCTATCCATCTCATATGGGGAAGAAAGAATATTACCTATATTTATAGTCGCCTGCCTAGAGATGACTTCAGGAGAAAGTGGATGCAACTTTGTCACATCCAATTTACTCAAGTCTTGCTCCATTAAACCTTTCTTCGACATCTTAGCTGTTCCTTGAAAAGTTCCTCTTTTAAATAACCTATATGGCAACTAGAAATGTTAAACATTCACAAGATTTAGGCTTAAAACTGCATCAATCATATAAGTAGCACTATAAATTTTCACTCAGGTACGACTAAACATGATGTTAACATAATTCAATATATACTAATAGGAATAAAAAATCCCAAATATTCACAGAAACCCTAAATTCAATACAAAAATATAGCATCACAATAACTTAAAACAAGCAATACTCAAACCCTAACTATTTTTTATGCAGTTATAAAGAAAGATATTTAAACAAAATCACAGCCATTAAAACTAAAACAAGGAAAAAAAAATTTAACAAACTCACAGTCAATAAAAGTTATCACCTGCAAAATTGAATCTTTGTCCGCGAGATTAAGATCAGAAGGAGATGAAATGGAGGTAACTGACTGAGTGTGAAGCAAGCCGACGAGAGAGTATCGTGAGTCTGAGGCTTAGTGCAGCGCTGGGAGGTGTTGAGTTGAGAGAGAAGCTAGGTCTACAGGCAGGGATTATTGTAGGGGAGCTTATCTTGGAAGTTGGGAAGCTAGGGATGTTTTTTTAGTGATTTTAACGGGGGCCAAGTGCGTTTTCCACTTTTAGGAATCTGGGCTGGGCCTAAAATGAGAATCTTAAAGATTTTTTAACATTTTAAATTTCAAGGGAATATTAATTGCCCTAAATTATATTTATCTTATCAATTAAATCTAATTCAAATTTAACTTAAATTAATAATACGTAATTAGAGTTTGAGTGTGTTTGAGTTACTGTTAATAAAGTAAACATTATCATAAAAATATAAATAATATCATCGAAAAGATAAATAAGATGAATTTGATAGGAGTTATCGAATTAAAGTTTTAATTCAAATTTGACTACTTCAAATTGAACAATAAATTCGAATTATGTTTGTTAGCCCAAATCCTCCTTTTATTCATAATTCTAACCTGATAAAGCAATGCACTTAAAAATTATAATTTTGTAACAAATTATTTTCTCGTTCACACTTTATAATTAATTATGAATTTGATTTAAATTAAATACATATTTTGAATTTAAACTTATTTAAATTTATATATAATAATATCATTAGAAAATTATTAATTAAAGTAATAATATTACCGAGAAGGGAATCGTTAGGAGGGCGAACAATGTTACTAAATAATGTCACTCATAGGTAACCAAAAAGCATGCTATTGGGTAACATTGGGTTTGCAAGATTTACTCTCCAATAAATGTGAAATTACATTTAACCACCCAAGATTTACCCTTAAAACACTTTTCACCCTGCTTAAATATACAAATAACACAATTTTATGCAAAAAAAAAAACTTCATTTGAAAAAAAAAAAAAACTTCTTAAGTGTATAATGAAAATATTATCATCCAAATATATGAAAAATAAAAAATATATTTTATACAAATTACACCTAAACATTTAAAACGTAATAATTTGACCTCTATTGTATGATTAAAACTTGTATTTCATTTCATATTATCCATTAAAAACCCTAATCATCGACCACTTTTTCACTATAATCAGATCTCACCATTGTCATGAGATTCAACCTCCACCACCCTCTGTTTGATCATAAATGGAGTCATAACAAACTTCTTTTGATAAAGTTATTGATGATTTAATCAATCAAATCATCAATGATTTGATTAGTCAAGTCATCGATAGTTTGATTGAGTGAAAGACTATTATTGATAACAAGTTTCACTCAATCAAATCATCAAGTGAATTATCCAAAAAAAAATATCATCAGTTGTCACTGTCAATCTCATTATTATGGAAAGAGAGGATGAAATTATTGATATCAATAATAACCTGATAACTGAAAAAGTAAAGATAAAGACGAGAAAAAAGAGAACAAAAAATTATTTATACAATTTGAATATTTAAAAGTTTTTGTTGATCTGTAATTATTTAATAAATTTGAAAAATAAAATAGTTAGGATAAACTAATAATTTTACTTTGTGGCACTATATCATAAATTTTTTTTCATTAACATAGCTTGACTCTAAGGTGGAAAATCAAACCCAGAGTGGGGAAATGTAATTTATTGTAAATGTAATTTATTTATTAGATTATAATTTGTAAGCTGCACTTGGTACACTATTATTGCTTGTTTGACAAGTTCTGTAGTTTTGTTTTGTCTGACAAGTTCTGTAGTTTTGTTTGTTTGTTTGACCAGATCAGCATTTGCCAGCATGTTTCTAGTTGACTTGTGTTTTGTTGTTGGTATTCCATGTGACTATTTATACCTAATTTTAAATATTTAATTAAATATTTATATAATATATTATTAAAAAATTAAAAAATTTTAAATTAAAAATAAAATAATATATTATTAAATATTTAAAATTATATATATATAAAATATTTGCTCATTTTTCTATTATAATTTGGCTTGTACAGAGAGGCCAATGAATGTTCATTGAATTAAATCATCTCATCCTTCTCTTTAATGTTTTAGTATTGTAGATTGCATGCTTTCTTTGCTTCTCTTGTTTTCCTTTTCAATTAGGTCACAAATGGTTTGAACAACTTCAAGGTCAGGGTTCCAGTCGTCGATCCAACCATGGCTGTAATAAAAGACACTGTAACATCTCTTTTCGACAGTCATGGTTGTAAGAATAAGTTGGTGAGAAAATTAAAAAACATAAGTCTTATTCATAGTTGATTGCATTAAATTGTCCGAGAATTTTTTCTCTTTTTTTTTTTTTTCATCCCTGTAGTTTTAGTCTTTATCTATCAAACTTGAAAACGATGCTGAGATAACAAAAATTCCTTCATAGAAAATGATGAAAATGGCATTATATCCAGTACATGGATACATCTGTTATCTGAAATAACTGGAATTCTAAAGATAAGGAGAATTCCGAGACATCAAACTGCAAATTAGGCCTCTGGGCCTCTGCAAATCACAACAACAACAACAAAAAAAATTATTGGCTTAAGTTAAACGGTGGCGCCACCTTCCTTTTGGTTGCCAAAGATGCGGTGTTTGAAGTCAGAAACCATGAGAGGCAGGCCGTTCCGGAGGGAGACGGTGGGCTCCCACCCTAGAAACTTTTTTGCTTTGGTAATGTCTGGCTTTCTCTTGTGTGGGTCATCCTCTGTGTTAGGCCTAAACTCTATTTTAGCATTTGGATCTATCACTTCTTGGACCACCTGCGCAAACAAGGGCGTCCAATAAATATGTATAATGCTAGAAAGATAAGATTCCAATTTATGATCAATGATAAGGGATGCATCCGAACTCAATTAGCTCAAATTCATCTCGTAATCAATGACAACAATCCTTTTTTAATTGTTAATTATTTTTATATTTTTCAATGATGGTTTTTCTCATTAATGCTAATTTTTAATTAATTGTATTAGATTCAAACTAAATTTAAGTTAATCATTGTTCGGATTTGATTTTATTCGGATCACCCCTAAATCGCATTGTCATCGATAAAATTTCAATAATACCTGTGCGAGTTCAAGCATGGTAAATTCACCAGGGTTACCGAGATTGAAAGGACCGACATGTTCACCTTCCATAAGACGAAGTAGACCCTCTACCTGTAGATTTTGCACACAAAAAATCTATCAGCTATTATGTTCATCTTCAATTATGGAAGGATATTAGTACAGTTTTCAATATATAGGCAACTTTTTAGGTGCATTATGGTAGGAGTAAGTTGGTGACCCACAAAGAGAAAATATACAAGAAGTCGCCATCTTGCCCAAGCATGATGGCACCAACATGTGAATTCATTTCAATGCATGAAACAGACTACAGAACTTACATATCTCAGATTATTCTAGACAAATATAAAAGCTAACAAAGGCTTTAATTACCAAGTCTGAAACGTATTGGAAGCTCCTGGTTTGCTTGCCGTCCCCATACACAGTCAATGGCTGCTTCCTCAATGCCTGTACAGTTTTCAATTCAATATTTTCCTTCATGGCGGGCCAAAAGCCATTAATGTTAGCTAATCAGTAACAAGAGGTGAGAAAACTCACCTGGGCAACGAAATTGCTAACCACACGACCATCATCAATACACATACGTGGTCCATAAGTGTTAAAAATCCTAGCAATCCTCACCTGTAAAACAAATTATGAATTTATAATGCAAGTTTGTCTTCATTTACAGTAAATCTAGAATAATTTACCTCAATTCCAAGTCCTCTGTGATAGTCCATGGACAAGGTCTCGGCTGTGCGCTTTCCCTCGTCATAGCAGCTCCTCACACCTGCCGACGAATGAGAATACAAAATGACTTTCACTTTCAGGTCCCAATGGCATTCACATACATAAATTTGCAGGAATGAAAATGATACTGACCGATGGGGTTGACGTTGCCCCAGTAGGTTTCGGCTTGTGGGTGCTGCAGAGGATCGCCGTACACCTCACTTGTGCTGGTTAACAGGAACCGTGCACCTACTCTCTTCGCCAGACCTAACATGTTCAGTGTCCCAACCACATTCGTCTTGTGCAAACGCCACATCAAAAACACAGTTAAGAAAAGAAAAACTTTTAACATTCTCGATACATGTGTAGATGAGATTCACCTATCTACCATAAATATTTGTATTTGTATTGTATACAATGTGAGGTTGGATTCGAGTCAATTGGCTCAAATACAATTCCAACTAATCGAATTTGAATTGGGATTCTTAATTTAACTCAAATCTAACAAGTTGCCGATGTATTCATCTCCATCGACCTTAATTCTTCTTTTCCACATTTTCAAGAGATTTTCCAACGCTCAAATTAGATATTTTAGATTTGAGCAAAATTCCAACCTACATATCTTCAAACTTAACTCGAATTCCCTTCAAAAAAACTATTTGAATTGGGGGTCTCGGGTGTGCACAGATTAGTCCCTGATCATAACATCAATAATCACTATTTAATTGAAATCATCAATCAAAAATACCCCAAAGGGAGCGAAAAATTCTTTTTCAGATAATTCTTTTTGTTTTTTGAAAAATTTCTTTGAAAGCAAACGCAATGGAGAAAGAAAATAATGCAGACATGAAAAAGGATATAATAGTCTTGACGGGATTGAATTTGTAATGAACGGGCGAGGCGGGGCAGGCTAGGTGGTAGATCTGATCAACTTCAAGAAGAATCGGCTCGACGACGTCGTGTCTGATCAACTCAAACCGGTGGTTACCGAAATGATGCACCAGATTATCTTTTCTCCCCGTGAAGAAATTATCAACCACTATCACGTTATCGCCTCTCTCCATCAGACGGTCCACAAGGTGGCTGCCCACGAATCCAGCTCCACCGGTGACTAGAATCCTCAAGGCTTTTCTTTTCAGGCCTAAAGGCACTTTTCCACCCGCATTTGTGCGGCCAAACGACGACTTTTCCTCCTGGTGAGTCTCGTAGAGGACCCGGCGGCGAGCCAAGTGAGTCGAGTGGGATTGAAAACCCGAGTCGATTATCTGATGGTGATGGAACGGTGGTGAAGGTGACACAGGAAATCTGTTGAAAAAGAGAGCTGCGATGGAAATTCCAACGAAGAGAAAAATGAGTCGCTGAGAGCCAAGCATGTAGCGAACTGAGTTGGTAAATCTTTTGAGAAATGGATGTTGTGTTTGGTCTGTTTGGCTTCCATGGATCAAATGATCATGAGAATCCATTAAAACTATACTGAAGTATTTGAAGAAGAAGAAGAAGAAGGTTATGTGGAAAGAGAGAGGCTTAGTTTAGTTTAAGTCTGTGTATGAGTGGAATCCATGCATGAAATTTCGGAGCATAATCTCAGTGAAAAGGCCGAGGTTGGTTATTCTCGTTTGGTATGGCATTTATGGTGCCAAATTACAAGCTAATGGCTTGCCAAAAGTAATAACAAAAGCAGTTTCTCTTTAGAGTAAATTCCGTTTCCCACCCAAGTTTTGCCTTAAATCAATTGCCACCCTAAGTTTTATAAATAACAATTTTCACCCAAAATCAAACTCATGTAAAGGCAAATTAGTTTTTTTTTTAAATTAATTTTGAGAAAAAAATAGAAAAATAACTCTTTTACACCAATTAGACCTAAAAATTGTAAACGTGACAATATAACATTCAAAAAAGGTTTAAAAACTTATAAACTAATCTCTAAAATTTTAAAAAAATAGTAACTGTGGTACTACTCCTTTAGAAATGATAATATTTGTCCTTATATCTTGAAAATACTATTATAACACTAATATATTGTAATATGATTTTCACACACCCCTAATTTATTGAGTTATGCCCAGTCGAAACTACCAAGGGGTACATTAATGTTTTAAAATTTTCAAATATAACCCAAAACTTTTTTCAAATGTTCAAATTCCCCTAAAAATTTTTAATGCCCCTAACATTTTCAAAAACTAAAGTGTACCCCTAAACATTCAATGTACATTATTAAAACCTCTATTTGTACTTCTTCCAGTACAATTACAACTATCACTTATTTTTATTTATGTTTGAGACATGAATGATAGTAAAAAGAAGATAAGAGTGAAAAGAAAGAAAAATAAGTGGGTTATTAAGTAATTTAAATATTTAAAGAATTTATTTTTAATTTTTATTAATTTAAGGTTATATAATAATTATAAATAATAAAAATAAAATGATACTTTTAGTATCTAATTTTTTTTAATTAAAAAAATTGATTTTGATTGAAAAAATATTATTTGTCATCTAGCGGTGGATAAGCCTCTTTAGGCCAAACCTTCGGTGGGAACACATGTTTTACTCTTCTTTTTCCGTAAACTTTGTAGTTTTGTCTAGTTTTTGTTGTTCCATATGTGAGCTTGCATTTTTAATGTGGTCGGTACATGCCCCTTTTATGTCGAAATTGGGCCACAGAACGTGCATATAGAAGAAAATGGTCAATGCAAATGAAAGCAAAGGCAAAGTACATGCGTGCTTCTTAGTTTCAGACAGGAAAATCATTAAATTAATTTCAAACCAAGCTTGTGTAGGAAGGAATTTAAGGTCATTTCAATTAATTATGATATTCCAACCCATTTAGGGGAGAAGAGGCAGCTCGAACGTGAATCACGCCATTTTTTTTACTTGATCCAAGCTTAACCCAAACTTTGTTCAAGCTCAGCTCGACTCGACTCAAATCCACTCTAAACCCAATGCTCTAACAAAATTAGAATGATTCTTAAATTACTGATACATGATTAAGATATCAAAAAATGCAATATTTCCCAGTTAAATAACTCAAACTGTAATAGTCTAAGAACATATTGCAAAATTCAAAACAGGACTAATTCAACCCTCTGAAATTTTCATTACCAGGAAAGGGAATAAAACCAGACTAGGGTCAGGTTGTTTTCCATGGTGTTCAGAAGATGCTAAAATTTTTTTCTTCTCCAACTCTATCTAGCTTGGGCAATTTTGCATCTGGGCTCTCTTCTTTTCCCACACAGAAGCAAGCAAAATTTGGCTTCATTGGAGAGTGAACTAAATGATATTGCTAAATTAATTTTACAAGATGCTAGAACATAACCAAACAGTGTTACACCCCCACAAAAGCAGCCAGATACGCTGATGAAACTAGAAGCGCCGAATGTCTTTTGGCGGCTTAAAGTTGAGAGGATGGGTTTCTGGTGTGGCAGTTTCATCTTCCTTCCACATTTTGATTGTCTTGTCAGCTTCACATGTAACAAGCCTAGAACCAGTAACATCATAGGAGAGAGCATAGATACCGGCTTCACTCTCCAATGAGCCTGGAACAAAATAAGATTCAGTATTTAACCTTTTCCTCACTCTACAATCAGGCTAACTATGATAATCAAAAGACTAACAAATAACCAGACATACCAGGCTGCACAATTGTTTGGTCCTGCTGAAAATTGTGACCACTGTTCCAATCCCAGAACCACAAACTTCCATTGTCACCTTCAATCACAAAAGTGTAAATAATCAGATATGTATACATAGATATATTCTGCTCCAGGAGAATCTGCCAAATTCACTGCAAAAAAAAAAAAATAGGGGAGAATATCTCCTTGCCACAATCTCAGGCACCACTATTGAAGCATATCCAAAATGTAGGAAAGACATACCTCCTGTAGCCAACACACCATCCTCATTGACAGCCATTGCATTAATTATAGTTTTCTGCTGTGAGCTGCACAAAATAACAAGGGTTGACATTCAAATAAATAAGATTGTCAGGGCAACCAAAAAAAAAAAATGATTCCACAATAAAAAGAAGAGGTCTTTGAGATGATGCATTATCATAGCTTTCAAAGTGACTTGAGATCATATATTCAAACCACAGTGTAAAGCCAATCTAAGTGGAAAATATTTTTGTTTCACAGTTTTTGCGAGTGAAACAGTGTCATAATGAGCATGCATCTCCACAATCTTCAATTCACCTAACTTCAGACAAAAGTCATCGATGATAAATTTAAAAATGAAAAATTAAGGAAAAATAATGAATGAACTATTATAAAAGGAAAGCACCTAAAATCATATATCTTGAATTATAGACTGAAAGCACATTATGTATGAGAACTTACAGCATGTTGTGTAAAAACTCTCCCTTTGGAAGGTTAAACTTCTTTATATTTTCAGCTGAGGCAGATGCAAAACAATTTCTGCAATAAGATAGAGAAAATATTTTTAAAAAAAAAGACACAATGTTTAAGAAAGTACAATAAAATCATGATCTATTGTTTCACAAGTGGTAAAAAAACAACAGTCTGACAACATACTCTGTAGGATGTGATGCCATCGCTCGCACAGATTTTTTATGATGTGTGAGAGTTAACATTGTTTTTCCTACAAGAAAGGAGTATTTGATGTGTTAATTTTCATATCTAGAGAATAAAAAATGACAAGACTTGTTGCAAAAAGTAACAATAACAACAATAGAGAAGAGTATTAAATACCATATCTAAGGTCCCAGAATTTAATGGTCGAGTCGTGGGAGCCAGTAACTACCTGTGGATCCTGGAAACAAAAAGAAGCCAGTTCAGTTTAACCAATAAAATTTTACAGCCAGTCATATCATTTGCACGGACAATCAACATTTTTTTCTTTTTGGGCACTTAGGATATTGGAATGGCAAGCTTGCATGAAATCATGACAAATGAACATATCTCAAAATATGCATAATAAGCATATCATCAGCTTAATGGTTTTAATGTATCAGAAACTACCTACATGAACTTTTTTTTTTTTTTTTCTCTTCTAGAACAAACACTATCACTCTTGATCCAAACCCTTTGCCCTTCATTTACTTTGCAATTTTCAATCAAGGGCATAGTAGGGAAAGAAAGGGTGACTGGGGCATTTCATAAGACTGTAAAAGCAAAGGGCATTAAATTCAGACATGTCTCATTTGAAAGTTCAAATTCTCTACAGCATGCAAGTTCCTTTAAATCCTCATGTCTTAAGACACATAAAATCAATGAAGAATCTTGACTAAGAAACTAAAGAAAAAGCAGCAACCGAAACAGAAAAAATAAAAATCAACTGCTGAATTATTTTAAGACAACAGCCATAAATAAAGAAGGTGATTTTCTTTTTCTAGAGATGCACATTACATGAAACAATCAACACAACCCTCCCAAAACATAATTTACATACCGTTGGTCGAGTGAAAACAGAGCAAACTGTATTTTCATGCCCAGATAAAGCAAAAATTTGCATCTTTGTGCGAATATCCCAAACCTGAAAATTGTTATAACATTTAAAAAAAAAAAAAAGATCACTTTCCATCTCCTGAATTCAGCAAAAAACGTAGCCTCCCTCTGACAAACAATCACAAACATTGCTAACATGATGATATTGGTAAATAATTTCTTAACAATGGTTAATTTCATACCCGACAGACAGAATCGCGTCCCCCTGTAAGCAATATATCGATGGTTGGGTGAAGACCCAAGCAGTAGACACCACTTAAATGACCATGATAAGACCGTATAACCTAAATCAACAATTAAAGGTATCAAGATCAAAGCCCTTCCACAGTATATATCCATGAAAAGTTAATTTAAAGAAAAAAAATTTAAACTTCTTACCTTATTTTGCTCAAGGTCCCAGCACTTAACTTGTTTGTCATCACCAGCAGAGAACATATAGGTATGTTTTTGGCTGACGGCAAGGCCTGAAAAGGAAATCATATGAGCTCACCAGTTAATCCCTGACTCACACTAGAATTTAAAAGCATGTCACCAAATTACAATTCAAGAGAAAGTACTAAAAAGAATAACCTCGAATTTGCTCTATATGTCCAGTTAGTGTGAGCTTCAATGTTCCTTTTGCAACATCCCATATCTAGTCAACAAAAGACAAGATTTCATAAAGGGAGAAAATATAACCATTAGAAGCTGCATCTATGGACGCTGATTAATAAAGAGATGATCAGGTTATATGGTCTGCCAATTAGATACCCCCATTTGGAGATACTCTCGGACCGGCATTAATCAGAATTCTTTAGGACAACAGCGAAAATAATTCTTTTAATCAAATCCTTCATCCAAATTAATTAAGCCTAGCTAGCCTAAAAATTTAATCTCTGATTTCATCCAACAATAGACAAGCATCATAATGATCAGATTATAAGGTATAACATAACTGTGAAAAACAAACTATCTGCAACAACACTGAGGTAAGTTATATGGTGCAGTGAAGCTGTTGAGATATGTTGAGATATTGTTGAGATCCTTGAATCATAGAGAATCATACAGATTAGGAATTCAGATATTTGTATTGATAGTGTATCATAGAAGATCCTATAGATTAGGAATGCTATAATATCCTTCCTAAACTTAGATAGGAGTAGTTAATAGATTTCCTAAATTAGCTTTTCTAACCTCCTATATAATTGTAATTCTATTGAACATGAAATAAACAGAAAATTATATTCTTTCATGGTATCAGAGCCTAGCTTTTAAAATTTCTGTTCCGGCGAATCAAACCCCCTTTCTCCACTGTTTCTCCGATCACTGTGCTTCCGTCATTTTTCCGGTGATCGTGCCTATACCAGTGTGATCAAGATTCTCTCGCCGACACATCCGTCAAAGCAACCTTTTCCGGCTGTTTCTCCGATCACCGTGATTTCATTATTTTCCGGTGATTGTGCTCACACTGGAGGGATCGGAATAGTCTCGCCGTCAAACCCGTCGAATACCGTTGTCGTTTGCCGTTGCACGCGCCTACACGCGCCTCTTGTCTCCTCGGTATCTCCGTCGCCGATCTCCTGTTCCGGTGACCGTGAAACGACACCGCCCTCTCAATCGGACTCAGACGACACCGGCGATTCCATCCGTGGAAACTTCGCCGCCATCCGACGCCGGAATAGCTCGCACGCGCTGGCCGTTGTTCGTGCTCAGACTGTGATCTCCGATCTGCTTCTCCGGAGAGCGTGCTGCCTCACCGTCGGCACTGTCAGTTACAGAAAGCTCCGGTGATCCTCCTCCGGCCATCCACGCGCCGTTCTGCCGCCGTCCGCTTCTGTTATCGCCGGAAATCAGTTGCTGCCGACCTTTCTTTTCTCTTCTCTTCAGATTGTGATTCTTCTACCGACCTTATCTTCGGGAGCTTTTCAACGCTTCTTCTACCAGGTGGATTAAGTTTTCGATCTTATTTTGGTTATTATGGCTATTGAAAGCTTCAAAGCAGGTACATCATTCTCGTTCACTTCTTTGCCTATTATCACAACTGAAAAATTAACTGGTAGCAATAATTATACTTCATGGGCTGCTTCTATTGAGTTATGGTGTATGGGACAAGGAATCGAAGCCCATTTAATCACTAAAGTTGAGGATGTTCAAACCGATACGTCCAACTGGATTAGAATTGATGCTGCTTTGTGTAGTATGTTATGGAATACGATTGCTATCCAACTGCAACCAATTTTTAAAGCATATCGTACATGCTTTGACCTATGGGCTCAGGCTAAACTTCTCTATACTAATGACATCCAACAACTATATTCAGTGGTGTCTAATATGGTTAATTTAAAACAACCTGGGTTGAGCATGTCAGATTTTCTTGGACGGATGGCTTCACTGAAAACTGAGTTTAATTCTCTCCTTCCTACCGGTAAATCTGTTGCAGAAGACTTGGCACAGCGAGACAGATTCTTTATGGTATTAACTTTAGCTGCTCTCGGTTCGGACCTTGATAATGTTCGAGATCAAATTCTGGCGAGTGCAGTTATCCCATCACTGGATGAGGTCTTTGCTCGATTGCTCCGTGTGTCATCTCCAAGTATTATAACAGGTTCCAACCTAGATTCATCTGCACTTGCCTCTCAGACTCAACAAGGAGAACGTACTGGTCGAGGGAATCGACCACGATGCAATTATTGCCATAAATGGGGTCATACTAGAGACAAATGCTATAAACTTCATGGTCGTCCTCCTCGGGTTGCCAACGTTATTCAGATGGATGGTCCACACTCTTCTAATAATCAGTCTCAACCATCATTGACTCTCACAGGTGCTGATTACGACGAGTATCTCAAGTATCAAGCATCGAAGCAACCCTCATCTAACATTGCTTCTAGTGCACATCCAGGTCACCCAGCCGTATGCTTCACTCAATCCTCTCCTTCTGGACCTTGGGTTCTCGATTCTGGTGCTTCTGACCACATCTCTGGTAACCTTAATTTACTTTCTCATTGTACTAAGTCTCAGTCTCTACCTGCTGTCACATTAGCCAATGGTTCTATAGCTCAAGCAACGACCTTAGGTCGTGCACTTCCTCTTCCTTCTTTACCTTTAAACTCTGTACTTCATATACCTGAATGCCCTTTTAATCTCATCTCTGTGAGTAAACTCACTCATTCTTTAGACTGTGTCATTACCTTTACTAAAGATTCTTTTGTTATACAGGACCGCAGTACGAGACGGACGATTGGCACAGGACATGAGTCACAGGGTCTCTACCGCTTACATCTACCATCTGAGTCTGTAGCCTGTCCAGTTACTACGTCTCCGACAGTTTTTCACAACCGCCTCGGACATCCTAGTATCTCCAAACTACAGAAGATGGTACCTAGTTTGTCTTCTTTATCATTTCTTCAATGTGAGTCGTGTCAGCTTGGCAAACATACTAGACAAATATTTCCCAAGCGAGTCAATAATCGGGCTGCATCCCCTTTTGAGTTAGTTCATTCAGATGTTTGGGGTCCCAGTAGAGTCGCGTCTGTTTTAGGTTTTAAATACTTTGTTACTTTTATTGACGATTATTCTCGTTGCACCTGGTTGTTTTTGATGAAAAATCGATCTGAGTTATTTTCTATTTTTGAGACTTTTTGTGCTGAAATAAAAACTCAATTTTCTACTACTATACGTATCCTTCGTAGTGATAATGCTACTGAGTATTTCTCTGCTCCTTTTACCAAGTTTATGTCTTCTCAAGGTATTTTACATCAGTCATCTTGTGTTTATACCCCTCAGCAAAATGGGGTTGCTGAACGTAAAAATCGACACCTTCTTGAAACTGCTCGTACCCTCCTTATACACAATAATGTCCCCTCTCAATTTTGGGCTGATGCAGTCCTTACTGCTTGCTTTCTAATAAATCGAATGCCATCTTCAGTTTTACAACATCAGGTACCTCACTCTATTTTACATCCTGAACAACCTCTGTATTCTCTTTCTCCTCGTATTTTTGGGTGCACTTGTTTTATTCATAACCTATCTCCTGGTCAGGACAAGTTAACCGCTCGTGCTTTCAAATGTGTCTTTCTTGGGTACTCTCGTCTTCAAAAAGGATATCGGTGTTATTCTCCTGAAACACGTCGATATTATCTTTCTGCAGACGTTACCTTTTTTGAGTCTTCTCCTTATTTTTCTTCTCCCAGTGGTCCACCTATCACTGAAACTCTTCCATTGCCTTCTCTTATCTCTTTGCCTACTTCTCTGTCTGAGCCTGCTCCTATCATTGAGCAGTCTCTTCAGCCCAGTACGGGTCCTACAGGTGAAGATGTTCATGAGGTAACTCCTGAGATTCCTGTGTCTCCACTTCCTGCACCAATCTCCTCTAATACTGAGGTCTTGTCTCCTGCTGATCAGTTTCCCATTGCCATTCGCAAAGGTATGCGTTCCACTCGTAATCCTCATCCTATTTATAATTTCCTTAGTTATCATCGCTTATCCTCACCATATTATGCATTTGTGTCTACATTGTCCTCTATTTCTATTCCTAACAATATTCATGAGGCCCTTTCTGACCCTGGATGGCGACAAGCAATGCTGGATGAGATGTCTGCTTTACATGCCAATGGTACTTGGGATTTAGTTTCCTTACCTCCTGGACACACCACTGTTGGTTGTCGGTGGATCTATACGGTTAAGGTTGGTCCGGATGGCAAGGTTGATAGATTGAAAGCTCGGTTGGTTGCGAAAGGGTACACCCAGACATATGGCCTGGACTATTATGAAACATTCTCTCCAGTGGCTAAAATGTCCTCTGTTCGTCTGTTTCTCTCTATGGCTGCCATTAGACATTGGCCTCTACATCAGTTGGATATCAAGAATGCTTTTCTTCATGGTGAACTTCAGGAGGAGATTTATATGGAGCAACCACCTGGTTTTGTTGCTCAGGGGGAGTCTGGATTGGTTTGTAAACTTCGACGCTCTTTATACGGTTTAAAACAATCTCCCCGTGCTTGGTTTGGGCGTTTTAGTACAGTAATTCAGGAATTTGGCATGAGTAGAAGCGAGTCTGATCATTCAGTGTTCTATAGACATACCTCACAAGGACAAAGTATCTATTTGGTTGTTTATGTGGATGACATTGTTATAACTGGAAATGATCAAGATGGCATCATGCAATTAAAGCAACATCTGGTTAGACATTTTCAGACTAAAGATTTGGGGCCACTCAAGTATTTTCTCGGCATAGAAGTGGCACAATCTAAATCTGGCATTGTTATCTCACAAAGAAAGTATGCTTTGGATATTCTGGAAGAAACAGGGATGTTAGACTGTAAACCCATAGACTCTCCCATGGATCCTAATACTAAACTCTTACCTAGACAAGGGGAGCCTCTTAATGATCCTGGGAGGTATCGCAGATTGGTTGGTAAGCTCAATTATCTCACCATAACACGCCCTGACATTTCATTTTCAGTCAGTGTTGTTAGTCAGTTTCTTCAGTCGCCATGTACCCATCATTGGGATGCTGTTGTTCGAATTCTACGGTATATCAAAGGAGCACCAGGAAAAGGTCTACTCTATGAGAATAAGGGTCATACACAGATAGTTGGATATTCTGATGCCGATTGGGCAGGCTCACCTTCAGATAGACGATCTACTTCTGGGTATTGTGTCTTAGTTGGAGGAAATCTTATATCGTGGAAAAGCAAGAAACAAGATGTTGTGGCTAGATCAAGTGCCGAAGCTGAGTATCGTGCTATGGCATTAGTTACCTGTGAACTTGTTTGGTTGAAACAGTTGATTCAAGAATTAAAGTTTGCAGATGTTCCTCAAATGACATTATTTTGTGACAACCAGGCTGCTCTTCACATCTCTTCTAATCCAGTTTTTCATGAAAGAACAAAGCATATAGAAATTGATTGTCACTTTGTTCGAGAGAAAGTTATATCTGGCATTATTGGCACAAGTTATGTCAAATCAAATGATCAACTTGCTGACATCCTGACTAAATCACTTCGAGGGCCACGAATTAATTATATTTGTAACAAGCTTGGTGCATATGATTTATATGCTCCAGCTTGAGGGGGAGTGTTGAGATATGTTGAGATATTGTTGAGATCCTTGAATCATAGAGAATCATACAGATTAGGAATTCAGATATTTGTATTGATAGTGTATCATAGAAGATCCTATAGATTAGGAATGCTATAATATCCTTCCTAAACTTAGATAGGAGTAGTTAATAGATTTCCTAAATTAGCTTTTCTAACCTCCTATATAATTGTAATTCTATTGAACATGAAATAAACAGAAAATTATATTCTTTCAGAAGCAAGCCTCAATACTTCAATCATGGCATAATCACGAAAAAGTCAAGAAAACCAACAGTTCCAATACCTTAATTGTGCGATCTGCAGAGCCAGTGCAAAACCATGTATTACTAGGATCAAATGCAATGGACCTTACCCATCCCAAATGGCCACTAATGACCTGCCAAGCAAAAGCAAAGTTTTGTCAAGTAACATGCCATGTCAGCAAGTGATTGATGTACAGAACACACAAACCAACCGTACAGAAAGACTGTCAACTTGAACAAACATGTATGGGGAGGTTAAAAAGAAATGAAATTAAGTCATCCCTGCCCAGTCAACCGGGCAGCAGTGAAACAATCTCATATTTCCTGTGTTAAATTTTAGTCAAGTTTGAATCCATATGAAGTATATTAAGTTCCTTCTCTTTGACAAAATTTTCATGGCAAGGCTCACCAAATTGATGGTCTATAAATGTAAATGGTTGCATTCTTACTTTCAAAACGGAATGAAATTTAATAATAGATAAGAAAGCATGTAAAAGAATGTATAGTGCACCTATAAGTCTCCACTAGTTAAATTTGCATATGTAATAGAATAATAAACGGAGAAGCCAAATCAAACCAAATAAATGATTTAAGGAGATTTCAGAACTCAAAAATATATGAAATGAAAACTAAGAGTAGAAAATTTCCAGCTGCCCCATGGTCTGAGTACAGAAACCAAGGGAAACCGTGATTTGGCTCTATCAAACATTAAACACTAACATTTACTTCTAAAGCAGTTGTCGGTTCCATAGCTATATATGCATGATATTGTATAATTTTTAAAGAATTTATTATATAATAAATAAATAAACTAGTAACCTCAATCGGTTTGCATGTGGCCAACAACAAAAACTTAATGAATTCTTACCCTGTAGCACTTCCATGGAGGATGCCATACAGGCCGTGGCCATTTGCTAGGCATTCTTTCAATTAATGCAGAGGTCGAATAATTCCTAGGAAGAGCAACCAACAGGTTTTAGTAAGAATTGCTTCAACATCTAGGGTAATATCCACATAAAATTGTGAACAAGAAACTCCACCAAGTGGTGTCCACTGTTAAGCTGAAATACTGCATCAAATTAAAATGCAAAACAGTGGAATGCAAATTCACTTGTCTCCTACTGCTCATACATATAATAAAGGAGTTGAAAGAAGCATGACAAAGGAGAAAACAAGAAACCTTTCAGACGATCCAGACGTAGAAACAACCATAGTGCCTTTCCCTTGAAGACCAATATTATTTCTGACAAAAACAAAATCCAGGTTAGCACAAAAGTAAATGCATTTCAAAGACAATAGAGAACCGATAGAATCCATTGAAACTAAAGTGTTAAAGCAAATTACAAACCCCTATGGCATACCAAATAGCTAGAAATGAACAAGGGAAAGTTCATAAAACGGGGACAGACCAAAATATACACAAAGATACACCATTGTCTATCCAGAAAGAACTAAGAAAAATAATGATAGAGAAGACTTACGGGCCCTTTGTTTGCACAGATGGACCAACAACCAAAGCATTTTGGGAGCCTGCTTTCTGGGGATCTCTAGAATCCTCCGGCCCTGCATTGCAGTAAAAGCAACATTCCAAGTGAAGATTTAAACTACGTCAAGATTGCCAACGGATAAAAGCAAAGTTATATTACTGAAACAATGCACTGGAACTTTCTGCCAACAACTAACTAGTCTAAATTCCTAAAACTAAAACATGCAAGCATATATTCTTAAAACCCTAAAACATAACATACAGAACTCTCATTGATTAAACCCGAAAGTTATACCAGTCAGAGCAAGGACATTGGAAGATCCTGACTGTTGATTTCCGCTACTCGCTGCACTCGAATTAGCATGGCGTGCAGATTGACTCAAACTTTTAATTCCTCCGTACTCAAGATTAATCTATAATAAATTCGAAATTCAATTTCTAAGCCACAAAATAACCGCGTTATACAAACAAATCACTTCAACTAACCTTGTGGCTCGTGCGAATTTTTTTACTGTAACAAACCAAAAAACAAGTCAATAAAATTAACAAACGGAAAATTGAACATTAAGGCTTGAGAAATTAACAGAGACCTCTCAGGATCGGGAGGAGCTAAGAGGCCATGAACAGGACTAAAGAGATCGAGAGTTCGCTTTAGGGATTTGAGACTAAGCTTCTTCAATGATTGTGGCTCCACGGGCTCCAACTCCCCTGTTTGTACGGGCATCTTCTTCTCTTCTTCTTGGATACCGTTTCTGCTAGTAACTCCTCTCAACTCGAGCACCGGCTAGGGCTTTAGACAGAGACAAGAGGAACCCGAACCCGATCCGTTCCAAATGTTATATGGTTTGACGAGGTTTCGTATTTATCGAAAGCGAGTAAGTTTTGTTCTTGTACCCTGCTTGGGATAACCCGGACCGAGTGGTAGTTGTGAGAATACTTGTTCCCAAACACCAGCACAAGAGCTTCCTTTTGGAATAAGCTCTATTATTCCACGCCATCTCTAAAACACAAAAGCTCCATTATTGGAATATAATTTTATTTCACTCATGTTATCCATTATTGCCATCGTTACTCCCAAAATCCATACATTGATTTTGGCATACAATAAATAAACTCTTCAAATGTATATAAAGAAGAAAGGAATTACAAAGATCCATATACAACTTCATTTCAAGTTGAGCCCACTCATATAGATTGAGTCATCGGTATCCATATTCTCCAATTTCTTCTTTAATAACTCTTTTTCTTTATTTCGAATGACTTTTGTTATTCCTTTTTGACGAATCATCTAATAACTTATCGCTAATTTAAACTAAATTTTCTTTTTATTCAAACTAATTTTTATTGGGTTCACTTTTATTCTCAACTATAACTATGACATTATAATTAGATTAGCATCAATCATTAATTTAATTTGAGCACTAGGTCTTGCATCTCTAGTTTATTTGTCTTCCGTCCCATGGATAGCCATAGCATAATGGCAAAAAAGAGCAAGGACCCTTATTGGGGCCCCAGCATTTAAAATATACCATCTGATTAAGCTTGGCCTCTTGCGTGCACGCTCCAACATGGCCTTATGTATCTCAAAGTCAAGAACAAAGAAAGGTGGATGGCTTTTGTTTCCCATTGGTTTTGGTATTGCCTATCCAAGCAACGACTGAGCCCTTTCAGATCCAATTATTTATTTCCATTTCCACGGTTTTTAATTTTAAGGAGAAACTTTATTTGTATTGGATTGTCATATTAAGTTAGAATCACTCTAATAAACAGAACGTGTAGGAAAGCAGAAGGCAACTGTCTATTCTGCCTGCCAGGTTCTATAATGACTAATAATCGATGCCCATCAAAGCCTGTCAACCTAACAACCATCTACCAAAACATTGGTTTCTGTGGTGAAATTATTTTACCGGGGCGACGCGCTTAGAGTTGCGATAAGGGCAAGAGAGACAGCAAGCATTATAGCGAAACCAGAAATGACCTAGAAGCTTCAACATTTACTCCTCAAGGAAAGACCGAGACATCCACCTTCCTTGCAATTTCATGCTTCGGCTTCAAAACCCAAAAGGGTCTTCTGGTTTCAAATATTCTGCAGCCAGAGAAGCCGCGGTCTCCCTGTCTACCCTAAAAAAAGTTCCTCTATTAAATAAGAGATTACCTCACCATTTATGTATAACTAATATCTTTGCATCCATAAGCTTGTCTTATTTAGTTGAAATGTTTACATACAACACTTGAAAAAAAAATGTGAGAAATGAGAGCTTTTACAGCTGGAAATCTGGGAGAGTGCACAAATTTGGTAATGGTACATACGGTTTTTCATTAATCGAGCCAGAGTTCAAATTTAGTTAAGTTCGAATTCACTCCTAATGGCACTAAAGTCATGAGTTATCAATGTCAATATTAATTATAATATGAAACACAATATTAGGAATAAACATTAATGTAACGTATAATTATTTAAATTGTATTATATAATATAAGTGATTGGGTGAATTAATTATTTATTTTTATATACTTTAAGTATTACCAATAATGTAGAACAATATGGTGGATGTATTATGTTATATTTAATTTAAAATCATTCAGTTATATAATTACATATTATTGATATTTAATATAAGTACATATAATTTTTATTGTTATTGAAAAAATTATAATTGGACAAACATTATAGACCAAACAACAACAAAATTTACGTTAAAGTCTCAATCTACATTAGGGTTTAAATGAAAGTTGAATTGAGTCCAAATATGGATTGTCTTAAACTCAACTTAAATCTATAATGGTTAAGCTTGAATTTGAGTTTATTTGAATTGATTGGAGATGCCATCAAATGGGTGTTGATGGGATGAAGTGTATTACTGACATGAAGAACAATATTACAGTAGAAGAATTCAAGTTGAGTTGTTGAGCTAAAGTTTCAATTTGAATTAAGCTAAAACATCAACTTAAATCCGGTTGGTTTGATTCGGATTTAACCTTAATCCATACAATATAAAATAAAAATAATATAATATTATGTGTGTGAAGATTCAAAATGCAAATATAAACATTGATATGTACAAGGTTTACCTATATTTTTGTACATATATTATTAGGCACAACATTACAGGTTATGCTGAAAACCCTAAAACCTACCAAAGAATGGGTCTTACAAGTTCGTATTGAATTCAACATAAGGTTAGAGGCAAAACATAAGATCCCTTGAGTCACGTCAATATGGATCTTTAGCTCATCACCTCATATGTTTTAGTAGAGATTGATCCCTCATATTATATATTTATTATTTATTATAAATTTTGTTTTTTGTTTTTATAGGTCGAACCCTAAAACTTTGACACCGCCTGTAAAATTACAAACAATACCCCCCACAAGAACCACGCCTTTTCAACAGTATAGTCATACCGTGTTGCGGGCCGAACCGACCCAGATGGTTGAACATATCATTGTATTATTGAAAATAAAGGGGTAAAAAGTTCTTTCCCCCTGGGACAACCGCGTCCCCATACTTGAATCCTATTATAAGCCCACCATCCGCTTTCTCTCACATTCACTGCAAGGACTCTTGAAGAGAGAAAAAAAAGACTGAGAAAACTCTGACGCCCAACCAAACCAAACCAGACGCAAAGCAATGTTTGAAGAGAGGCCACACGGTCATGGTGGAGCTCCTCACGGCCTGATACTGGCGGTGGTGGTGAGCATAGTGGTGCTGGTTCCGTTTCTGTTCGGTGACTCAGGCGAGGCCGTGACCGAGTTCATTGCCGAGCTCTTGAGCCCAGTGGGGCTTTTGCTCTTGCCTATTGTTCTCCTACTCACCATACAGTTTCTGTCTTCCGATCGTGGCTCATTTGTGTCCAGCTTGTTCTCCACCGGCGAGCCAGACTCCATTCACAGGGTTAGTGGGTCGCCTGTCGGTGTGGCGCTTTTCCTCGTGTTGATTTTGTTTTTGCTTTACAATCGTGTATCGATCTTTGGCGGTGATGATGATTCTGGTGAATGATGGATCTGGGTTACCCTTCTTTGTTCTAAAATACTTCTGAGATATTGTATGTATACAGTGCACTGGGGAAGGATCTCTTTTGTAATTTTACCTAATTGTCCAATGTTAATTATAGATATTACCCTTTCATTATCGTGAGTGTCCTTTCTTATTTTTAGGGCATAATGGTCTTTTTGTGCTGTAAAAAGTGTCAGCTTGGGTTGGTCCGTGGAAAAGCCACCGTCGGTGGGTAGTGTAGCAGCGCCTGTGGACAGAGTTGGCTGGTCTGGCTCTCTTTTTAACATTTTCTTTTTGTCTTTTGATAATGAGGTCCCTTTTTCGGATATTTTAATTGCTTCTTGAATCTTGATATCTTGCACTGGCACGTGGGCACGTGGTCATCTCTTTTTTTAAAAAATGTACGAATTATTTAATGAGGTAGCACTGTCAATAAATATGGCTCTTAAGTCTACAATGAGGTCACTGACATGTGGGTGCAGGAGCACATACTCCTCCTGACAAGGCAGATCGGTTGCCGCGTGTCAAATTGATCATTTTCTATATCAATTCTCAAATCATGGGAGGAATTGGTGTAGATGAGTTTGAGTTCACATTAAAAATTTATAATTCAATTTTATAATTAATATAAAATTATAAAAGTATCAATAAAAATTTTCAGTCCTTTTAAAGAAGTGATCTGTTCTAAAGTAAAAAATATATTTTAATAATTTATTTTTTATTATTAATTGTGATATAATAAATAATATATAAAGTAATTTAATTATTATTTTTATTTTATATATTAAAAAATTATTAAAATAATTTTAATTTTATTATAATTATATTGTTATTTATTAATTTTTTTAAAACAAAAATAATTTTATTTTTAATTAATATACTAAATAGCATAAAAATATTTTAAAATCATTATATTCAAAATTATTTAAATAAAATAATATATTAATATTCTTATATTATCTCTAATCAAATATAATAATTATTTATTTTTATTTATTTTATTAAATTTTATAATAATAATTTATACTTAATAATTTTTAAAATAATTTATCTTTAAAATAATATTTTAATTTTGATAATAAAATATTTTTCAAATCAATCCATCCTAAGAGTTATTAGTATTAGACACTGCAAATTTCCATCTATCCAAGTTTTAGTTTTTACCCATAACATAACTCTGGTCATAGAAGACAATCTTAACACTGTATTAGAAGGGTAAATTATTATATTACCTTTAATTATTTTGCTTTAAGAAATTATCATATTTCTCTTGAAGACGATCATTGACAATTTGGCCACATCCGGCGAAATGTGATCTTGTACGGTCCCACTAAAATTTTCCCCCGCCTTACTATTTCATTATTTCTCTTTTTTCCGCTCCTCTATGTTTTCACTCTCATACCTCTTTCTTCGTCCCTTGTTACACGCTACAACTACTTGCGACTTCAATGGTGCGCCTTGAGGCCAAATCCAACGTTTATTGGTTGTCTAAAAGCCAATTATGGCCTCTCAGGTGAAGTAGAGGCCAAATCTGACCACAACTGGTTGTCAAAAGGCTGATATGGCCTGATTCGACTTTGCCAAGAAGCCACCATGGCTTTCCTGGCTGTCGCAAGGCATTCCACCGCCTTAAAAGGCTACAGCAGGGCCTCTAGTGACCTCAAGCAATTGTCATGAAGCCTAGAAGGCCTCTACTAACAGAGCAAGGTCTTGTTGCCACCAATGACAACCTTATTTAGAGATTTCAAAGATCATACGATTCAGCTGTTTTTTTTTTATTTTTATAATTTTGGAAATAGAATGCATTCATTAGAGAATCGCATCCTTCACAAGCCAATATCTATTGGATCTTTTACTATGACAATGAGACATACAAAAGAGCTTAACAAAGGTGAATATTTCTACAAGATAATCTTCAAAAATCCAATAATCTAATCAGGATCAAACTCAGGGAGAAGGAAACCCAGAAAGACATACATTGCCAGGTAAAATATAGAGCTCTTCTAATCGCAATGCAATAAGAAGCTGCATACAAGTTTCTAATTGACACTATTATCGAAATGAAAGTGTGTAATGGAAATGAAATAGGTTCACCTTGGCAAATTCTGAAGACCAGTCTGCAGACGAGGGACCACCTCGGCAGAGGGACAAGTGGCTGCTAATGCTAGGCCTGGCTCACATATTTGGGACTCAACCCCACAAAATTGTCTTATTAACCCACCACTACTCGACTCATGGGTCCATGCTCATTATTCACGGTTTGTAATTTTACCTTTCCAAGATTCTAGCCATAATGCTCTGTTCGATTGAAGAAACATCGTGTTATTTAGATAAATAAGATTGTAAGATCGTGCCAACACTAAAAAACATCTAAAGAGAAATATGTGGTCCAAAATGTTGCTTGAAAATATGCATTACAACCCGGTCTGACATAAGATCCTCTAGTAACCAAAACTTTAAACACTTTCGAGTGAGTGTTCATCACAGTGCCAAGTGTAAATCTCTGTTTTAAAGTAATTGCTTTAGTTCTCATTCTTGGATCAAAAAGCAGCTCGGTCGTCCTAAGTTGCACTATAGCTTTCTGCCCAGAATGGATGCCCATAGGCAGTTAAACTTGTTACTCTCTCAAGTAAATTAGTGACAATTTATGAGGAGACTGAATCTTAAATTGCAACCCAAAAAAATAAAAGCCGAAGAACTGCTTGAACTAGAAAGATTTGTCAGGTTTTGCATCCGGATGAAATACAGAAGTAAATGTGGAGCTCGCTGTAATAGCTCTACCGAATTTATAGGAAAGATCCATAAGCTAGCTTTATATATTTATGTCAAGAGGCTGCAAAGAAAAAGGTATCAAAATTAAATTTTAATCTTGAAAGATAACAGCAACAGTGTTGATGCAAGATGATGAACACTGTGTGCTCAATAATGTACAACAGAAGACACAGAATGCAGC
Source organism: Mangifera indica (assembly GCF_011075055.1). NCBI lineage: Eukaryota > Viridiplantae > Streptophyta > Magnoliopsida > Sapindales > Anacardiaceae > Mangifera > Mangifera indica. The sequence goes on from NW_025401141.1 coordinate 181,530, forward strand.
ATTTAGAGACTCCAAAGAAATGGAGAATGCTTAAAGGTAGGTAGCTCCATAATGGAAATGGACAAAGCTAATGCAAACAGGAATTCGAGTCACCAATCTAAGGTAGTTTTTCGTCAATGGATTGTTAGCAAATCATTCCCAAACATATAAAAGACCAAAAAACTTGTCTCTCTGTATGCACGATTGCACTACCAATAAGATAAAAATGTAAAATATGCCAAAACGGTTAGAAATGAAAATTTGGTCCTATTATATTGATCAAATAGCAGATGATAAAAGGGATGGGTTACCAACAATTTCAAATGCTACTGCTGCATCACGGTTAAGTGACATGTTGCCTGGCTGGTCATGGCCAACATTTAATAAAATTTTTTGGCTTAAGCAGCCGAAAAGGGTATTCAAGTTGAGAATGCAGATGAAATTCCCGTACAATTCACCATAACAGACTGCATTGGCATTTAAGTTATTAAATCATTTTGGATGCAAAAAACACTAAAACAAGCATACATAATGTACACAAAATAAGCAAGTGTTTACCTTTATGCTAGTCCAAAATTTTCTAGTTTATTGCAGTGAGGAGTAGGCAGATTCTTATTCCAATGGCGCTTCTGTAGCTCTACATTACAATACCTCCAAAGCAATGTTTTGTAATCCTTAACCACATTGTTCTCAACATGAGCTCGAGCAGGACTACCATGAGGAAAGTGCTCATCAAATGCTAATGATTTCACATAAAATTCGACTCCATATTTCTCAGTAGTCCTAGGAATCTGATAGTGAAAATTCTTGTGCAATGAGTAACTGGGCTCTGAAAATGGCAGGAAAGCAAGCAATAATATCAACAAAAAAGGAATTATCTGAAGAAGAACCAAAAGATTAGGCCCTGGTCCATGAAACTCCTCTCTTTGATGACTCCTTGATTCTCTATTACTATAAACATATGCTGATCGAAACATATTTGTTTGACCAAAGAATGACCTAAATATCTCATCAGGATCAAAATCCTCATCAAAAAAATCATGCTGAGTTCTCCTTCTCCTCTGCCTAACATTATGCCGTTGGTTATATTCGAATTCATCAACCAAACCAACATGATCATACTGCCTCCTCGAATCATCATCACTCAAGCACTTGAAAGCCTTGCTCACTTTCTTAAATGCTTCCTCAGAACCCGGCGCCTTATTCTTATCTGGGTGGACCTTCAACGACAATTTTCTATATGCCTTCCTAATCTGCTCTACTGTAGAAGTCCTTTCCACACCGAGAATCTCATAATAGTCTTGGTTTCTCTTAATCTGCCTAATCAATTCAACATCTTCTTGACCATAATTCCTCTCCCCATTCAAATCCTCATCAAATTTCAACGGGCGCTTAATTTTCTTATAATCACCATCATCAATACGCCTCTTCAACCCGGAATCACCAGAACCAAGCTTCTCACAAGCAGCCAAAAGTTCATCAACAGATAAATCACGATTGAGCCGTCGCGCAATTTTAATAAATTTCAATGCACGCTCTTTATTTTCAGAAGCAATCGCTTGTTCAGCTATACGAAAACATCTCAACGCCTCGTCTTTGTTACTCTCCATAACGATAACTCGACACTCGAATTCAAAATCAAATCACCCAACTCGACACTTTCAATTTTCAATCCGTAAATTACACATTACCTAAATTAAACAAAAATGTAAAATAATTAAATTATAAAAATTTGCATATATTCCTAAAATTCTAACACGTAATTTAAAAAATAAAGTAGATCACAAAAAAAATAAAAATAAAGATAATCTAAAAATAGAATAAAAAATTACCTGATACAGAAATCCAAGAAGCCTCGTAACAGCGAGAGAGGATCCAGGAACCCGACGCCAGAAGAAAAGTACCGGTTTATTTAATGGAAAGCCACGTCGGCAATGTTTGTCAGGCTCTCTAATAGGAGTCTGCCACGTAAGAATGTAAGTGTTTCTGGATTTTCAACAAATTTTTTCCTGACCAACCCAAGACATATGATATGAAAGAAGAAATAATTAAATTTATTGAAGGGAGAGTGATAAAACAATAAAAGAAAATGTTTTTACGGTGTTATGGCCTAACAAAGTGTATGCTAGTTTACCTATTTGTTGTGATTAATTTTGTATAAAAAAAAGGTTTAACAAATTGAACACCTCTTAAATTTGATAATAACAAATTTTTAGATTCGAATTTGAGCTCAAACTCAACTAAACTGAACTCATTTCACCCAAATTTATTTTAGAATTTATGTAAGTTCAATCCATGTGAATATTTATCTCACATTGCTCGGTCTTACCTCCCTACAATCCATTTACATTCATCTGAAAACGCATTTCTATTTTAATTCCTACTAAGATAGTATGATTGTATCACCCTAATATGGTAGAAAACGATTTACTTTTCCATTGGAATTCAAAATAAAACATGAATGCACTTTCATTAGGGTTGGACTCGAGCCGAGCCTGAACTGGCTCGATAGATTTTTTTTTTAAATTTTCTATACAAAACGACTTCGTTTTGATATATATATATACAAAACAATACCGTTTTGATATGAAAAACGAATTGAACCAAACCGTAAACGAATCAAACTCGAGCCGAGCCCGAGCTGGCTGCGAGCCAAGCCGAGCTCGGCTCGAATCCAGCCCTAACTTCCATGACAATAAGAAACTTCGACTTATTAAGGCGAAGGAAACCCACCAAGTCTCGATATTTCTGTTTTCTCGCATCTTTGTGAAAATTGGGTGATAAAAAATAAAATATAATGGAAATTATGTATATGTGAAATTATACAAGCTAAAAACAGAGCCCACACGAATTAGTATACATCAGTTTTCTTCATCTGAATCAAAAGATTTTCTACTTCTCAGAGATTCTAATACATGTAAGGGTCTGTCATTTCGAGCTGCGGTTCCTCTCTGGGCCGTCTTGAGTTTTGGCACACTCATGGCACTCAGGGGCGGTGTTTGAGTGTTAACTTCCTTGAGCACAGACCGAGCAGTGGCTGCAGCCGCTGCATTTGCCATTGCTGAAGCCATTCTAGAGTCAGTTTGCAAATTCTTAGCCAAACTGCTATGCCCCTTTGAGAGGGCAGGTGACGTGGCAACAGCTGCAGCAGCCTTGGCTGATTCATATTTTTGCATATCATAAGTGAGTTCTTTCTGGAGCTGCCTATCAGCAACTAGAATGTCATCAATCTCGTTTTTATAGTCCTTGAGGAGAATTCTAAGGCATTCCATTAGTGAGCCTGAGAGGGGGCTGTTCTTGCTCTCTAGTAGCCTTTTAAGTTCTATGAAAATGGGGATGGTGTTTTGGATGAGCCCTTTTCTCACTGCTTGTGTTATGGCTCTTCCTTTAGCAGCAGCTGATGATGCTCCCGCATCTCCGGCTTCTTCCTCTATTTCTCCTGCATCAGATGCTGACCCACGTGTAGCAGTGATTCGAATCTCTTTGCAGGCAAGAATTTGGAATGCATCCTGCTCCATGACATAAACATTGAATATTTATTTACATTCTTGTTTGTTAAATGAATGTCTTTAGGATTGTACCTGAAGAACAGACTGTCCAGTGGCATCCTCTATGTTGAGCATGCCATCCGAAGCAGCTGCAAGAATTTCAGCACATAACTTTGCAAAGGTTGCTAAGAGGTGCTCTGGAGCCATTTGCTTAAGCAAAGAAACATAGATATGCATTCTTTTAGACCTGGACTTTTCATCATTTCCCCTGAAAAGAGTAATACTTTCAATGTAATAAATCAGCAATTTTAAGTTACACAATTCTTTCTGTCGCTGAATGTGAACACATGTACCTGATGGAAAACAATCGGTGCTCTGTTTGCAAACCCCTAGAGTCATTGAGACCATTATGAACATGGCAATCATTTAGGACAAATATAGCCTCGACAAAACTGTTGTAAGCTAGAAGTGGAGCCTTGGCTGCCAAGATGTTATACACAATGATCAAAGCCCAAAAACAAGGAAAATACATCAGCAACTTCTTTGAAAAGGAAAATCTGATAAGTTGAAGAATCAGTGTAACCTTTTAAAATATTCCCAAAAAGATAATCAGCAAGTTGTCTAATCTTCTCTGATTCATCAACCAGAGACAGAAGAAATCGAAGGAAGAGCACCCCTCTCCACTTTACATAGTCTCTCTGAATGTATAAATAGAAAAATTAATTAATTCAAAGTGTAAGGACAACTAATAATTTGACAGAACCATAAAGAATATACCTGTAATAATCTTGACAGTAGTATAAATGTCTGTCTTCTCACAAGTTCACATGAATCTCGTAGACACATAGTGATCTTTGCTATATAACTGTCAACTTCAGAAAGCAAAGCCATTATTCAAAAGTAGCAATTTATACCAAACATATTAGTATTTTCTCAATAGATAAAATGATGAGTACAACATTTCAATTAACTTTCTACAGGCCTCACCAATCAACCAAAGCAGTGTAACGAACACAAAAGTCTGCCATCATTACTACAATATTGTTGCGAAGGGCCACACAATCACTTTTTTCAAGCTCCTGCAACAAAACATCCACTGTAAGCAATTTGAAACCAAAATTTTGGGACAGAAAAAAACTAGGTGCTAGAAATAGTGACATGATCTGGTAGGAACAATTCAAATGGTAATGGGGAAAGGAGGAGGGAAGAGTTGCCTTTTGTAGAACAATAGAAAGAGCAATGCTAGGATGTCTCAGGGATCTTACAAGAGACTCAAGTATTGGTACTCCTTCAAAATTCTTTTTGCAAATAAGTTGGTCAATTACGCATGAAAAAAAAGTCTGCAGTTAGATAGTTTACAAGAATAGGACATCCTCTCACTATTGACTATTATAATATATCAGATAAAGAGTGCTGTGGAAGATTTTTGTGTAATTCCTGGTTTAGACACTCAAAGCTTAGTGTTGATCGTTAAGAGTCATCTAATAGTATGAAAGTGGTGTGAAGATAAGATGATGAATGAACCTGCACAAACAGAGGAATATAACTCTTTGCAAGTTTGCCATCCGCAAGGCACAACTTCCCCAATGTAAGCCATGCTTGAATATACAATGAAGGAGCTATCTGCTTTATAGAGACAGATGGACCTGGTAATTTATTCAAGTTTGGACCAGAATTCCCTGAAGTAATGATGGTGTATAATAGAGGAACAATAGAGCTCATATCAGCAGTGGGACAAACTATAACCACAGATCCAATGGTATAAACGGCAGTGACTACTTCTGACAATGATCTGGACACTGCCATTGCTTTCTTGCCCTCTCTACCACTTCTGGGAGGAGTAAAGAAACTGCTATCTTTATTTGCTTCTGAAATCTCTGAAATGAATTTTTCTAAAATTTGAGAAGCTTTGGAGAGAAGTTGGTGCACCCATTTCAAGACAAGCATATCAGCTTCTGTAGCATTCAAAGCCTTCTGTCTACACAATGTTCTAAGAGCTTTTACATGAGCATTAACCTGCCATCAAATTTACTAAATAAACAAAATGCAAATAAAAAATCATGTTTTCACTGTAATGATACTAATTTAGGTTACCCTGGATTTGAACACATACTAATGCTTTTTATCTTAATTATGATTGGTGAGGACGTTCAAAAGACTAGTCCCTAGGAAATAGGCTATACAGTTCAGACAAGTCACCTATAAAATGAGCTGAAAATTTAGTAACATTGTTTTCTTTAATACCCTGATCAAAGCTCCAAAGGCAAGTACCTCTGTTGTGTGCATGTTGAATCCTTCAATCCGCTTAAGTAAGTTATGAGCTAAATCTGCAGCAGCTTCTGGAGGCAACTCTACAGAAACATTAGAGATTGTTTGAAGGAGGCAAACACGATCACCAGCCCACGAAACAGAACTAGATACAATTCCCTCTTCATCTTCCTGCTCATCTCTTGATGCAAGTGGGCTTTTGAAGTCACCTCCTGCTTCATACTTGTCAAGAAGCTGCCAGTGGTGATGAAGGAACTCCCAGTCCACTGCTTTTGGAAGGTATGCTGATACCTCTGATAGAAGAAACCAAGCACCAGCTGGGGCTGTCCACTTCTCAATTGCCATGGAGTGTTTTAACCAGATAGATTCAGATGATCTTATAACATTCTGAAGAGCTATAGCAATTTTGGGCTTCAGTCTTTTCTTCTTCCCCAGGCTGGTGCAGATTTTCTTCACCCAAGGTGTCACCTCCCCATTACAGATCTCTTTCAGAAGACCCAAGACCCCCTCAGGAAACAACAGCTTAATCTCCTTTTCTATACTTTTTTCCTTCACATTTGAGTCATGGAGAGTGGAACCAGAAGATCCCGCCCTCGATACTCGATCCAAGACCAATTCCAGGAACAACTTCTCACATTCTTCTTGAATGCTAGTTTCATTGTCAGTTATTAAACACGGAACAGAATGTAGCCACTCTGCAGTAACACTTTCATCAGAAAACGTTCTAAAAGCCTGCATAATGGATATAGATACAACATCAGATTCTGAAATGCATGAAGTGAAATTTATCAGAGAATAATAGCAAGAAGCAAATTTTAGCTATATATGCATCTAAACAATCTCATTGAATCAAATGACACTTCAATTTGATCTTCTAAGTCTCCAAATGTCAATAAACGACTTGTAGGATAACACAAACTTATGTAGATGGGAAACATAAGGGAGAACATAAATGCATCAGAAACCAAACTAAGAAACTTTATATGAAGCAAAAAAGTAAATTAACCTCAGAAATAGCTGAAATTGCTGCTTTCCTGATGCTAACAAGCGGATCAGAACAAGATATACCCAGTGTCTTGAGCACAACTCCATCTACTGAACCACCAAAAAGCCCTGTAAACTTGGTAACTAGCATAAGTGCAGCCTTCCTAACAGCAGCTTTCTCATCCATACATCTAATCCTTAAAAGGGTATTCATTTCACCTTCTCGAAATCCCATTACTTTCTTCAAGACTTCCCTATTCTTTTCATTACTCATAAATTCTCCTACCAACTGAGCCAAATTTGACAAAGCTCGAGCACGAATTGCGGCACTAGAATCTGAGCAACGCTGAATCAAAGCCTCCAAACAACTCAACCCCCAAGAATCTTCAACTTTGCCATCCGAATCCACGCACAGTCGATCTCTCAATGACATCATTAACATTAAAATAAGATCAACTGCTATCAATCTAAGATTAGGCTTCCCTTGACACATCTTCACTGTATATTCAGCAAACCCAACTTGATCCTTAAACTCCATTGCTTTAACAATCTCCATTATGGCCTCCACCGCTAAACCCCTTGGCTCAGCCTTCTCCTGCGCTTTGTTCGCCAAATACTTCGGCAAGTTCATCACCGCTTTTTTCACCCCATCACTCTCTTTAGCCAAACCCATCATTTTACCCCTCAAAAACCCCAATGCAAAAGTTCTCGCTTGAGATTTACCCATCAAAATCAACGGTGTCAACGACTTCAACACCTCAGCAGCAGTACTCGCCATGTCACCGTGTTCACTCCTCAGCAATCTACTCAAAATCCTGGAACACAAATCAGTCAATCCACTATAACCACCAAAAGAAGCACCCATTTCAAGAGACAGAACCGGAATTTCAGCAACCATTTGTATCAAAGATTTCAAACTGTCAGGAAACCGATTCAAATAAATTAAACCCATCACAGATTCCAACTTCTCGAGTACAATTAACAATGTCCTTCCGTCATACTCGCTCTCCTCCTCGTTAAATTCATTCAAACTTCTCGTAATATCCTTCGAACCCCGGGCCTTCTCACCTCTTTTCCTCTTACGAGTAACTGTCAGCCGGGTCCCACCATTTGCCCCGTGTTGTGGACGCTTGAGAGCGCGGCGGATGGAGCGGAGGAGAGAGAGAAATGCCATGGGCGTGAAGAGCGTGAAAACTGGGGAGTTAGGAGAGAGAAGCAGAGAGAGATAAACTTTGGAAGCCAAGAGCGAGAGGTTGGTGGGGCCCCCGTCCATAGCCGATGAAATCGGATGTATGAGAGATGATACGGAGAGGCCTTTGGATGGGAGTTGGTCGAAAAATCGAAAAATGAGATCCGGGTCATTTGTGTTCAAAAGAGACTGGAGATCTTGGAGAGTAGAGTGAGAGATGGGAGTAGTTGGGTTTTGATTTAGGGTTTCTTCAAGGTCAGTAATGATTCTTGATATCGTTGCATCTTCTTCTTCCATGGCTATGGCTGCCCTTTCAGACTCGGGAGCTTTTGGCCAGCCAAAACGCTTTGAATTTTTGAGCGTTCCCGCTTAAACGAAAAAATACAGAATACCTGAGAGGACATCGCAATCAAAAGGACTATTTTTTTTAAATGTAACAATATGTTAAATTACTGATTTTTTTTATTTTATATATTAATGCAATTTTTTTAAATAAAATAACAACAAATATTATTTTAAACAATTAAAAAAAATAATGTTATCAATTGTCCGATTCAAACTATTTAAATTTATATTAAAAAATTGAATTTGAATTAACTTGAATATTAGAGTTTGAATTTATTTAAATTAAATTTAATAAAAAAATATTTTTAAATTAAATTTAAACTTCAATTGAGTTATCATAAATTAGCTTTTTTTTATTTGAATCAATTTTAAATTAAACTCCATTCAAACTCAACCAAATTTAGAGATGAAAATACAAGGGCCTTAACTTATCTCTATATGGAAAGCCTTGCCCTAGATTGAGTCCTATTTGAACATGTTCATTATTTTAATATTATATTTTATAAATAAATAAATAATAAATAATTCTTTTAAATTACTAGGTAATTTTTTAATCTATTTTATTTTTGGGCCCAATCCTAGGAGCTGGACATTATACCATCGAGCCCTAGGCTTGGTCTCTAAGTCTGGTCCCGAGGCTCATTATCCATGAGGCCCGAGTCAAGGTTTAGAACCCCTTCCCTTGGCCTAGCTCAGCCTAGGGTGTTTGTCTAACTGTAGCTCGATCAAATCCAATCCTAATATTGACAAGGGGAAAGGACTATTTCCCACCCATTGTTTAGTCACATCTCAAAAACATATCCACATCAGATGAAAAATCCAAAAACCAACCCAAAGTTTAATCTATTTGCATCTACCCACAACTGCCGTTAAATTCTCCGTTAAATAGAGGGGTAAAACCGTCATTTTACTGTTTATATTTCACTGATATAATTCTATCGCATTTTTCCTCTCCGATTTTAAAAGTTACACTTTACCCCCATCCCTAAACTTTAAAAAGTGACTTTCACCCCCTCAAATCCCTATTTTTTTTTCATTTTCCCTTCGGCCACCAGCGACGACGTGGCTGGAGGGAGAGTGACAAGGGCTTGTCCATTCTCTGTACGACGCTCGTCGTCCATTCCAAACGACCCTCGTCGTCCATTTTCTAGACAACGCTTGTCGTCTAGAATGGACAACGAAATGTCGTCCAAAGATCTGGACGACAATCGTCTTCCAGAAGTGATCGACCTTTGGACAAAAACTTCTCCGTCGTCGCTAGAAAAAGTGGCTGCATTTCAGGAGGGAAAAGTGAATTTTTTAAAACTTAATTTAGGGGATAAATGTTAGTTTTTCAAATTAACGGGGGAAAAATGAGATAAATTTTTAATTATTTAATATAATTGATAAAATGACGAATTTACCCCTTCATATAATAGAAAATATGTGGGTGGAACAAATAGATTAAACTTTGGATAGGTGTTTGGGTTTTTCATCTGGCATGAGTATGCTTTTGAAATGGCGCTAAAAAATGGGTGGGAAATAGTCCCTTTCCCTGTTGACAATAACTTCCTCCGATGTCACTGGCAAGTGCTGCCATTTTTTTTTTTCTCCCCTGTGAAACTAGAAATGATCTAAGAACAATGCCGAATCTCCATTACCGGAGATCCACACAGAGTAGGCAGGCAACAAGTAAATAAATATCATCCCGCTGAATATTATTTTGCAAGCTTGAAAAAGACTATCCATAAACCAAATTAATCGCCAAAAAGGTAGTCCAGGGTATTTATTCTATGGCCGAAACATCATAAGCAAACAAGCAGTTGTATCAGTTTCAAAAATTATTCAAAGCCTTCTACCAGCAAGTTCAGTTTTAGAAGGAAGAGTTTTATTTTCTGTGACACCTCAGATGCTTGATAATGTCACACAATGTTTCAGCCAGCTTCATTAGGTGCCAGGAAGGGCACCTAATCTTCTGGTGCCCAATGAATCTCCGCATCGTCTGGATTACATTCGTCAGGCAAAGCATTAACTTGTTCCTCGACACGCCGATGAACATGATTTGCCGGCTCCATGAAGTTCTGATAGATAGCAGGTTGGTGTTGTGCTGGAACACGTGCTTCTGGAAACCAGTTATGAAAAACGTAGGGTCGTCGCCTGTAGGATAACATAAAACCATGAATTGCAGGTCATAACATACGATCTACCAATATATTGTAATTGGGTGCAGTTCTGATTAGGCATGAACAACAAGCTCAAGAATCAACAGAACAAGAAGCATCGAGCCTACAAAGATGAAGTGCATGCGACAACATCATTGGAGCACAGATGCAACACTAAATCGGAAAAGTAAATTTGCTTATTTTCACATCTTAGTTGCAGACATCTAATGAGAATAAGAAAGACTAGACAGCTAATCTGAACAACATTGAAAGTGTTAAAAATTTGTGCAGGTAACTATTGATACAGTTAAAGATTACTTCTTTAACGTTCTGAACCAAAAATTAAAATCACAGCAAAAACTGTTTCTGATGCAAAGTTGTCCATGCCACATTAGAAATTCAATGGCTCTGAGAGATATATATTCGAAAATTTACTAACTAAATTTATCATGCAGGTAGAATGAAGCTATTGGAGCTTACCCATGTTCACGAATAATTTCATAACCACCTAATTCCATATTTGGCAGATTGGCACCATAATGACCCCCAGGGGCTCCCTGGATTCCAGATGAAACTAAAGTCCGATTTGTACCAAGAACATGGTTGGCATTTGGATGATGAAGAACATGGTTGGCATTGGGATGATGAATGATCATTTGGGAAGTAAATATCTCAGTGATCATCGGCTGTCCATGATGCTGATGATGATATTGATGAGCACTAGGGAAAACGGCTGGCATTTCAGCTTCAGCTATATCCTGATCAGCATCTACAAAAGAAGTTTACTAGATTAATTAATAACAATGATTCGATTTGATGATCAGCAATCCCAACAACTTACTATCCAAAGCTGGTTGCATTGGAGCCCTGAAAAATTAAAAGAAACAACGAGTGAGACAAAGTAGTCATATCCCTGATAACTTATAAGGTCCATGTGTACCATTTTCAACATGCGAAGAGTGTGGTTGGCAGTTTAATTTTTACCAAAGACTGGAAAAAGAAAATGTAAGACAAAGGAAAGTGGTAATACAGTCAATAAATCATTCCTCAATTTGCTAATTCACCATATAGATGCTTTGAACTAAATTTACGGACAAGTAGAAAGGCATCCCCAAGCCACTGGTTTAAACCCGAACTTAGACTGGCCGGTCCAACAGGGAACCGGTATCAAATCTGGTCCAAGTCAAGCTAAAACTTATTTTAACCATTGAACCACGAGTGAATAGTGTTGAACAGCAATTGACCATTATGTTGATGTCACATGGTTAAACCCCATTTTAAATTTTGAAGTATGCCATGTTGATTTCACTGGTTTGACCAGCCAATTGACTTGCGGACCAACCATTTGACTGAATCAACACCAAATCAGGGTCTAAAAGCATTGCTTCTACAATTTTCTTATTTAGGTATCATAATAAATGCAGTAAACCAGAAAAAAAGGAAAGAAGAGTTCCATACGTAGTATTTTTTAGGGTACTAAATAACTTTTTGCTAAAAATCATTTAGATACAATGCACCACAATTCAGAACACTAAATAAAAACATCATAATCTCTTAAATCAGAGTAAGAAAACTTCAGGTAAATGAATTCTTTCTTCATGAGCAGAAAATCAGATTTTGAATTTGAATCTTCAAAATTCACTAGGCAACAAGAATTCTTTATGATACAATCATCCAGGTCTGTTCCTTGGCATTGCCTCTGGACATAAAATGAGAACTAAGCATATGCAGATAAGTGCAGCAGCGAACATTTTTTCAAATGTCAAAAAGAAGCAAGTTGGATATTGAGGAGGGATGCAACATTCATAAAAATATAGCACATTTCTTTAATCATAAAGTATTTTTAAAACTTAACTATCACTGCTGTCAGCATTGCAAAATTTAAAGTACATAACCTAAAATCCTACACATGGGAGATCATGCTTACTCACCATCCATGAATTGGGCAGCAGTGCTGTCCAAGAAATTGCTGAAACTGTGAAACATCCACAGCCATACAATGTAAGAAAAAGGCATTCAACACCAATTATCAATTAATATGGCATGGCATCTATTAAAAGGACAAAAATGAGGTACACAAATTATTTCAATCAAAAGCAAAGTGCAACTACTTTGTAACAAGAAGTCCAAGAACGACATTTAAGTACCAAAAATATCATCAAGAGATAGCAGTCTTAAAGTTTTAAGACACATTCACATCAGTCAAATCATGAAAAACCAGCAGGTACACAGAAAAAAAAAGGCACAATCACATAAAAGGTGTGCATGTGAACACCCAGACAAAGAGCAGAAATAAAGAAGCGAGTGGGGCAAAGTAGGATATCTGATAGGTGGGTAGAGACAGCATTATATGTTTGCATATGAATTACAAAAGAAAATCCTTCTGAATTTCCATGTGGTGGTATTAAAGTGTACTAATACCTCTACAAGAATCAAAATAGATTTTCCAGGCCACAGTAATTTCTGAGGTATTAACTTCAAATTTAAAAACTCGCTTTTTCGGAGACCAAGTTCCACACTATTTTTACTGCCAATTTAATTCTATTTAAGGCATTCCTTATAGATGCAAAATGAAAATAAATGGTAATTAGTCCAATTACTTAATCATCAAAGATCTTTGTATCAACCTAGAATTCAATAACCTTAGCATCTACCCAAAGGCATTTCTAACTTTGGAAATGGCCCTTCAGGGTAAGTCTTAGGGGAGAAAAGCATGAAACTGGTTAATTAAAGGTCCTCAAGCACCTTGTTTCTCACAAATTTTTAGCAACTATTTGATGAAAGGAACACGGTCGCATACTCCCACCATGGTCATTTTCTTGTGTCTAATATTTACTAGCTAATTCACATGGTTCACGTAAGAAAGAACTACCAGGATCATACAAATGGTTCAACCGTATGACCTTCAAAGAAACTAGACTGAACAAGATTGTGTTCTTTCAATGGTACTGCCATCTAAGGAAAATTGAACACCAAAAGGAATTACTATAAATCTCGTTTTAAACTTACCTACTTGAATTGTATATCTTAAATGCCTATCATGTAATATTTATAGTTTAATGAACATTTGAGGTCTAAGCAAACATTTTATTCAAGCACGTGAGTAGCTAGATATGACCTGAAAATAAAAGACGTGAAGGTGACAATGATGGTAAACTTCACAACCACCGAAAAGTATCTAGAAAAGATAAAAGGGTACAAATAGATTATTGGTTAAACAACTAATAAATGGGTTTCGGTATAACTTACTCCCAAATCCCAGCTTAAAGCAAGGTGCTAACCACATATATATACCATTATAGCCCAACAACTTAGCGATGTGGGATAATTTCAACTTTTAGTAAAAAATCATTTCCAGAGAAAATGTGTTATTTTTTATAAAAATAAAAGCAATAAGGTTACGACTTAACTATGAGGTTCACCTAGAAGCAATCACCAAGAAACATGTGTGATAGTTCATTCGTTTACCAAAGAGAATTACTTTTAGTAGTTATTCAACGTCCATAGTTCAAACACAATTTTGCAAGAATGCAGTAAGTACCTTGACTTTCAATTTTAGCTTCCTATACTAGCTTAACAATATTAATGGTCAATTTTAAACAAAGAACCAAGATCAGCCTACTTAGGTATAGATGAGGATGGGAATTTAGCTAATACAAAGTCCCATGTGTGTTGAAAGAATAAGTTAACAAATTTTACTTGCCATTTTCCAATTAAAATCTTCTTCCTTTTCTAATCAAGCCAAAATTAAATACGAAGCAAATGATGATGATGATGGAATTATTCTATAAAGTAAAACCTATATTGGTCAAATGTTGTTAATTGACAGCATTTTTGGAAAAATTTATGACGACTACACTAATAAATGATAAAAGAAATTTCAAATTTAAGATGATTAAAATAGAGGGGACTACGAGTTGGTTGATTTAAATTTTCTATGTTTACTAAATACTATTCGTTGCTTTCAGTTTTGACATTAAAGGTTCAAGCATTCTTGCACATGCTCTTCTTAGAAGTTGTGGGCCCTTAACAACCCATTTCAAGTTATAAACAACAATGTAATAGTATATAGAAAGTGACGATCCAAAGAGGGTAAATTATAGCCTTATGGAAGTCTACGTCAAACCAAAGAAGGAGTTTTTTTTAACATAGATAATTGAAGCTCATATCAAGTTTGAGATTCTGTTAGACAGAGGCAAGACCACTTGAAAATTGTAGATACGTGGCAAATGAAATCATGGGTAGTTGGAGGAGAACATTGTATAAAAAGAGAAGAAAAGGGGGTGAGAAGGAGCGAAGACTTCTTGGAAAAGTTTTGGGCAACTTTGGTTGAGAAGAAGAGCCCCTAACCTCTCGAATGTTAGGAATTTTTGGGAGAGATTTAGCCTCTTGAATAGCCAATTAGTGACTGTTTTGTTATTCTATTTCAATAAACCATTGTTCCTCACCAAAATTGATTCTATTTTCTATCAATTTATTCCGTTTGTTTGGGTTAAGAATAGGAACCTAGCTAGGTTGCTAATAGATTCTCATTGACTTGAATACCCAATTTCATGAGTTAAAACATTTCAAAAACATTGATGAAGTCATCTCAAAATTTCTTAATTCCATATGCAACATGTTGTCATCATATATAGATTTTCACTTTCTAAAACAAGCACGTACCATGCTTGAAAAGACTTCTTAGGCAGTTGTGTATCCTTAAAGTCCTATGATAAGAGCTTGCTAAGTGAATCAAAATTACCAAGGCAATTAGGCAAACTTGACTAGTCAAAATAGTTCAAGGCAATCAACTACGAAATATATGCTTTCATTGTTGTATCCTTAATTACATAATTAATGATATATGTAGGCTTCCATAATCGAACATTTCAAATATATAATGGTTCTTCTAATAAACTCTAATACATGTAAGCTAGCTCTAGGATGGAAAGCAAGAAAGCCGCATGTAGCACTTGTGTCCAACATGCACAAAATGCATCCTTAGTTCTCCTTAATACAATTATAGTAGGACACTCAGTTATTTAAAGAACATTAATATCAAGATGGTATCTAAAGGGAAAGAATTGTAAATTAACTTATAATTCGTAAATAGGACTTAAGAAAATCCCGACAATTGATTCATGAACTTGAGACAAACCATAATATCATCATGCATCCATTAGGCTATCCAAAAATTTGTCAATACCCATTCTTTGATGTAATTTTAAATAGCTACAAATCGTCAACATTAGTCTCTATACAAAGAAATACCATAAAACCAATAAATTGATGATAGATTTCTCAATTCCACTCTTGGCCTTGAAAAGGTAATCTTTCTTATAGCTTAGTTAAAAGATTCTTCTTGTCTTTGTGAGCTACACGTTTTTACTAGAAGATATATTACATCATAAATCTCATAACATAAAGAGAAATCCGAAGACAGTTTGATCAAGAAGAAGTTTAGGATCTTTTGGATTGAATTTAATATTTCAGAGAATATATCAAATATATCCTTCTGTTATTCATGTAAAAGCTTTGATAAATAATACTTAAATGTAGTTTAACCACCATAGTATTTTGACACATTAGAGTATTGACATACTTATTAATTTATGAGATTTACTTTATCTAGTCTTTGACTTGCTATAAAATCAAAGAAGGAACTCCAACTTGCGAAGCAAGCTCAAGGGACTTCAAGATTATCAAAAAATATAACATTATATATGGACGTAACGAGCTAAAGAGGACAAATAACGGCCTTATGTTTAGGTTTTTAACATCGATTATTGAAGCTTATTAAGTTTGAGATTCTTGTTGAAACAAATACCCATTCTATGAGCAACAACATCTTAAAATGATTATTGATATCATCTCAAAATTTCTTAATTCCATAGGCAACATGTTCTCATCATTTTCTAAATTTCACTTTTCTAAGACAGGTATGTACCATCTTTGAACAAACTTCTTAAGCAACTATATATCCTTGGAATCCTATTACAGGAACTTTCAACATAAATCAAAATTTCCTAGGCAATTAGACTAACTCGACTAGTCACGAAATTCCCATAGTTAAAGCAATCAACTATAAAGCATATGTTTTCATTATTGTATGATCAACTCTATAATTAATTACCTGTATATTTTTCATAGTCCAACATTTCAACCATATAAGAATATGGTTCTTACTATGAACTCCAATGCATGTAAGCTAGCTTGACAAGCAAGAAAACCACATATAGCCGTCATGAACATGCAGAAAACGCATCTTAATTCTTCTTAATACAATTATACTGGAACACAATTTTTTTATAAAATTCATAACATCAAGAAATGTACAAGGAAATCCTTGTATAATTTACTTTCTTCCTCATGATATCTCAGCTAAGGATTCCTTTACTTGTGATAAACCAAAAATCTCATAACACTTCCATTAGGCTATCCAAATTTGTTACTTCTTAAACCATTATTTGTGAAAATTTTAGACAGCGACAAATTATTGGCATTATTTTCTATCAAGACAAATACCATAAAACCAATAAGTTGATGACAGATTTCTATATCAACCTCTTGGCCATGAAAATGTAATCTTTCTTGTAGCTTAGTGAGAAGCTTCTACTTGTCCTTTGTGAGCAACAAGGTTTCCATTTATAATCAAGAAAATATATTACATCATGATGTTTATTACACAAGAAAGTTTGATCAAAGACAACTTAGTATCTTTAAGAGATTGGATTTAACATTTGTAGAGGACATTTCCAATATTTTCCTAGTGTACATGTTTTTTCCATGTAAATATATCAGTAAATACAATGCAGTTCAACAATCAAGGTATTTAGACGCTATCAACAAACTTATCAATTTATGAGATTTACTCTATTTGTTTTTGAATTAGCTATAAATCTAAAGAAGGAGCTTTCCTTTTGAAATCAATAAAATGGAACTAATCAATCAAAAGTTGTTCAATTTGAGACAACACAATGTCTTACTTTATGTATGTGCAAGGAGCAAAGCATAGCTTTCCATCAATACACAAACATCCAAGAATATTGAATGTTGTATGAATTAAAGAAATAAATTTCAAATAATTTTGTAGCCTATCACATCCTTCAAAGCAATTTCTAAGAGAAGCATCAAATATAAAGTTTATGAAACCAAACCAAATAAGTTTTGCATAAAAGTACTGCAATTGTTATAACAAAATTATTGCATCCATTGTAGGAAAGTCAAGATGAAAAAACATTGAATACCAGAAACAATTTTAAAATTTAAGGGTAACACGACAATTTATTGGGATTGTTTAAGAATCATAAATCAAGGAGGCCCCTATTTTACCGTTTGGACATGTTGTTCATCTCCATCACCCTCCTGATCCACATCTTGTTCCATAATCTCAAAACGTCGCCATACACCATTTTCCATTTCTCGACAAATAGGACATTGCATAATCCCCGCAAAATTAAATGCAGAACCAATGCAATCTGAAAATGAAGCAGAATATTAGTTATAAAAGAACAATAAAGTTCAAATGCAAGCTATAATAATTGATACCAAGAAGAAGACATACAACATTTTTCAAATTAACTGTATATTAAGTTTCACAAGTACAAAACATACAGTTGGTTTTGACTTCTAAATGAGAATGAAACAACAGAGTATGTTAGTCCCAGGTGCCCCAATAGTGGGCAAGACTTAGTGTACTTGGAAACCAGGAAATAGAGTTTCACCGATGGATTGTGTAATTTCACTGATGCAGTTATATGAATACTACAATGTTCCACTCTCAAAGCACCCAATTCATCATATGCTTTTTACACAAACCAATTGAACAACCATTTTATAGTCAAATTTCAATAACATTCAATAGATATTTCCCCAATCAACAACTTTTTAGCATATACAAATTTTACAATCTATATAACTGTTTAAAGCATCAAAATTCAAGACAGGCAACCCACCATGCAACATGGATTGAACATCCAAACAAAAACGTGCACAACAATTAACAGGATATAATATTTTCCTCCTAATAATCTAAAAGTCTTCTAGAACCCAATTATAACTCAGTTTGAAACTGATTCTCGCAAATACTTGTGGTTTGTCATCAAGTGAAAGAGTCAGGGCTCTAAGAAACGGAACATGAACTTGTAGTGACAGACCCTCAAGCACAAGCCTCACTCAATAAATTTAATAACAGGCATGCCCGTAAGCCTATATATAATTTAAGCTAATTGTAATTTACACAGTCATTTTCCTGCCATTACATTGACCGTTGTTTGAAATCACCAACACAAAATTACAGGTAAATCCTCATAGAAAGCATAATTTCACTATACACATAAACGTCCATAACAATAACCAAAAATGCAAACTTCATATTACTGACCGAGGTGGAACAAATGGGAGCACTGGAGCCTGACAATGGAGCGGCCACAGGTGTCAGATAGCTCACCGCGGCAAATTGGGCAAACAACAGCTGAAGTTGCAGGTGCCTGAGCCATTTTTAATCAAAATTCTATATCTCTTTCACTCTCAGACTGGAAATTGCAACTGCAAAAGAAGTATAAAAACAAAAAACTGTTTTTTTATAGTGGCCCTGAGTCTTCATTGGCTCTTAAACAGTAAAATCTGGTGCATGCAAGATTGATTTGGCACTTCTTCCATAACTAGCACGCTTTTGAATGCTAAAAAGAATCCTCATAGTGTGTTTTGACATTTTACGCTCGACTCCACTGGAATGAAAAATTAAGACCAATCATTTCTGAACACGTAGCTATCAGGCTTATGTGTTGGTTATTGATTCGATGTTTTTAATTTATCAGGAATTTTGACTTTTGACTTCCGTGAAAACAAGAAAAATCACCCACATTTTGAGGGGTATTATAGTAATTTAAGGAATGAACTCAATTAATAAGCATTAATTATGGTTGAAGTAAGATTCTCTGGCATAATAGGATGTCATTGGCTCCTTTATGGGATGATGTAAGGTTGGTTACACTCAAAAGTCAAATATTTTTTTATCTTAATTTGTTGATCTTTTTCAATTTAAATTGATTTTGTATTAAAGTTTATTTAAATTCCGTCCAAATCAAAACCAACCCCTCTATGAAATTGTTTTTAACAACTTCAAATTATTATCACTTTAAGACGTTAAATATTAAAAATAGCGAAAATTTTGAATACCCACTTTATAAACTTTTGAGTGTGGCTATGAATTGAAAATCTCTTCCATGGATAAATTGAGTCAACTTGTTAGACTCAAATAATATATGATAGATTTATGTTACGATGACACAAATTTTGAACACAACCTAAATATGACATGATTTGACAAATTTATAAGGTGTGGCAAGACTTAGGAATAAAGCTATTGTTTCATGACCTTAGAGGAAGGCTACCGGATATACAACATGACCCACATAAATTTTCATTTTTGTAAAACGGTATGCAGAAAAAAAATAAAATTAAAAGATATATCATGTTATACTGTAAGTTTTGTCATGAATCTCGAGATTTTATGGGCCTTCTCAATTTTTTGAGCCTTAGCATGATATGACCTATGATATATTGAACCTTGCCATTTTAGGTGGATCCATTGTCATCATACATATGTATGTATGTATGCATATATATATACATACATGGCCCCCCTGAAATTTGTTGAATGTCTTTTTAATGGTTTTCCTAACAAATTTATTATTAATCAAACGAGCTAAACTTGATCTCAAATCAAAATTAAACTGATTTTTGTCCAAATTTGATTCAATTTAACTAAATCAAATTTACCCCTAATCAATACAACTTCACTTTCTTTGCGTATTAATTCTCCGTTTATATGTTAGATATCCAGAGACATTATTTAGAATATGAAATTTGGGATAAATAGCACGGGAAGCCCATTAAGCAACAACACAACAAAAGCAAAAAGAATTAAAGCCCACTATGATTCAGGCCTACTTATATCAGCCCAACCATTTCCCTGAACCCAATAAAAGTCGGACTCGCGAGGAATTTAGCATAAAGAATATCCTGATTCCGTAATTTAATAGTTGCGTAATTTTCCCGATTCTCAGCCAAACCCTAAGCCTATATAAAGCCGCTGTCCAGTTTTCTCTCACCCTTTCACTCTCTCACAACCGCAGCGTCTCTCTCTCCGCTGCTGCTCCGTCGATTTATTTTCTCGTTCGATCTCAGAGGGAGAGACTGCAATCATGTTGGTCTACCAGGATCTTCTCACAGGTAAAATTTTCTATAATTTTTCATATATTTGACGCTGATTGTCGCTCGACGGTTTTTTTAATATTTTTTCGTCCTGTGCCTTTAGTGCATCGATTAGATCTGTAGTAATTATGTTAAGTTCAATACTATTTGGATCTAGAGGGCTACTGAAAATTTCGATCTCATGTGTTACTGAGCCGTCGATTCAATCAAATTGGTTTAGTAATTTGCTTTGTTTATGTTTTGGTAGAGGTGTGATTGAATCATACATGGTTGAGTTACTATTGATCTTATGTGTTGCTGAGCCGTCGATTCAATCAAATTGGTTTAGTAGTTACTGTGTTTATGTGTTGATGGTGGTGTGATTAAATCATACATGGTTGAGTTACTATAGCATGTCATGGAAAATCGAGTAATTGATTTGGTTACCGTCCGGATTTGGATTTTTATTTTTTTTGAATAGAAAGCTGTGATTTTTATGTAATTCTTGAATGACTGAATATTTTTTTCAGGTGACGAGCTACTCTCCGACTCCTTTCCATACAAGGAAATCCACAATGGTGTGCTTTGGGAAGTTGAGGGCAAGGTTAGTTTCTCTTTGATTTAGTATTATGATACTCTTTTGATTTGAACATTTGAGTTTGTCGCTGTCTATCACATCCTTAAAAAACGTGATTGTACTTTGTTTATGATCGAAAAAGTAGTTATTTGTAACGATTTTTGTTAACGGTTTGTGTTTTTATAGTGGGTTGTTCAAGGAGCAGTTGATGTAAACATTGGCGCTAATCCTTCTGCTGAAGGTGCTGATGAGGATGAGGGTGTTGATGACCAAGCTGTTAAGGTGGTTGACATTGTTGACACATTCAGGCTCCAGGTTAGTTGATATTTTATAGTTACATTTATTTGTTTTTTAGTTATCTAACTGAAGATGACATATTTACTTTGGGTGCTTGCAGGAACAACCTGCTTTTGATAAGAAGCAATTTGTCACATACGTGAAGAGGTACATCAAGTTGTTGACACCCAAGCTAGAAGGAGAGAAGCAAGAGGAGTTCAAGAAAAACATTGAGGGAGCAACTAAGTTCTTGCTCACAAAACTCAGTGACCTTCAATTGTAAGTATTGTTTTGTCTATATGTTTGTCCGAGTCAAATCTTTTTCTGGTTTCAGTTATCACCCAGGCTTAAATGTGTCCTTTTGTGCTAATTACAGCTTCGTTGGTGAGAGCATGCATGATGATAGTTCCCTGGTGTTTGCCTACTACAAGGATGGTGCCACTGACCCAACATTTCTGTATTTTTCCCATGGTTTGAAGGAGGTGAAGTGCTAAAAGGTTGGGCAGCTGGCTTTAAAGATGAAGTGCTTGCTGTAATTCTAGTTTTATTTATTGCCTGCCCTTTTCCTAGTGTTACCTCTCTAATGGTTAGACTTGAGGTATTGGGTCTGCTTATTTGCGTTAATTGTGGGTTTCAGTTTCTATTTATTGTGTTTTATGTTTTGGTTGACTGGGCAAATAACAACGTATGTGTATTGCGTTCTTCAATTTTGCCAATGCCAATTTATGAATTTTGTTATTACCGATACACTCCCAGAGCTGCATCATTTAAGTATTAATGATGATGTATTATTTAAGTATTAAGAGTTTATTTGAAATTGTTTATTTGTAGGATGATGTATTATCATTAATATCTAAATATTATTCCTTATATATATCCATAAGATATATATATATATATATATATATATTTTAGAGACTGGCGTCGGTTTAGGACTTGGGCTTCTTTACAATCATTATAGAGCAACTGCCTGCCCAGAACAGCCCTGCGAGAACTCGCCCAGACATAAATAAACGAAAATAACAAGTGCCTGTGCAAAAATATAAAAACCTTCTGACCGCGCTGTGGCCTTGACTTCCAAGGACCAAACTGATGGCGTGGTGTTTATCAGTGATAACATCTCCAGGATGACCTTTCCCCTCGCACGTTATGCACCTGTCAGCAATATGTATTTGATAACTATACTAATCAACTATCATGCATGCCCAGTGTATTCTTAGAAGCTCATTTCTCCATAAAATATTATTTTCACCTAGAAATTAGGATTGGATTTGATGTGAACTGCTAGTTCAGCGTTAGATTCAAAATGAGTCAATTTGAGTTAAGATTGCCTAAACTTGAGTTCAAATTAAATTGATTTGAATCTAACAAGTTGTCCAAAAGGTTAAGCTGAATTTTCTTGATTCGTGCCTATGTTTTGGCTTGACTAGGCTGGAATCCTCCCTTACTTGGAATGCATCCACTCACACAAAAGATTTAAGTACTGATGCTCGAAGCAGAAGGCTTGCTACCCCGAGGAAAAATACCACACTGTATAGTGTGAACTGAACTCAATGATTTTTTGAGCCGATTTCTTCGCATCAACGTCCATCATTGATATAACACGAGTAGACGCTGCATGTTGCACGAATCAGATTTAACCATGCATGCATGCAACTTTGTCGAGTCTAAACTAAAGGCAAGGTTTTTGCGCAAGAACAAGAAGCTAAAAACTAAAACGAGGATGGATCTGAATATTTTTACTTGTCCAGGTCCTCCGAATCGAGAAAGAGCATTTGGAGAGGGTCGAGCATGAAGAGAATATTTGATCCAATGGAAACAAAAAAATTATCCAGAGCCCACTCTAATGCAAAGAAGCTGTGATTACTGTTGTCTACAGCCACCACCATCAATGGCTTCGCTGTATCAATCTCTTGCTTTCTTCCTTGACAAAACTGAAGCAAAATGCAAACTAGTTGAAGTTTTTTCGTATAGATCAGGCTTGTTTTGAGTTTGTGGGCTGTAGCTGAAATGTGTTGCTTGTGTTGAGTAGATGCATTAAGTGTTTTTGCGCAACCGCCGTGAAGTTTTTGCGGCCATTTGATCTCGGTTCTTGGCGATTGATTGATATTTATCATGACAGATAGATATTCAGGCTTGGACTGGGACTGAATTGCATGAGCCTGATCTAAACCACAGTCTTATTCAATTCTAAATAGTTAAATTACAGTATGAGTGCCATAATTTCATAAAGGTTTTAGCCTTAATCTAGGATTAAATATTTTATTATTACTGTCAAATAAATTTCCATCGAAACATAGCTTTCAGGGTTGGCATGGCCGGTGATGTACTTTTGAAAACTACTCAGAATATAAATTATGTTCTCAACTTCATCGCGCTGCCAATTGGCCATTTCAATTTCAATAATTAAATAATATTTATTTTTTTACTAATATTTATAAATGGCCAAAGGACTTATTACCACCCAAAGTATGTTATTTTTTTTAAGTTTCTACCTCTTAATTGTGAAAATTCTATTTACATACTTATATATAGTTAAAAGTAACTGAATCTGTTAGTTATATCATTTTCCTTTCTCTCACACCCTAAAAACTAACAAATTTTTTCAATCTAAGTTTTCAAAAATAACATTTTTTCTCTACGGTTTCTAATTTTTCATATTCAAATTTTTTGGGAACTAAAAAACTTTTTTGATAATCTCTAGACAATATCGTTTCTTCTACAACAAGTTCTCCTTCTGACATATACTCCTTTCGATGTTATGTGATATCATCATTATTACAAAATGAAGATGACTCTCTGCGTCAACCGTCTTTGTGTCTCTATCTATTATGAGTATTTTCAAAAAGGGTTCATATTCATGTTAAGTATTTTTAAAATAATTATAATTAAGATTATACTCAAATAGAGTATCTTTCTAACCGATAACACTAAAAAATACCATAGAAACACTTATCAACACAAACTGCCAACTGTATCTAAATGAAAGGACTGAGCAGAAGGGAATGTTAAGAGACTTCAATTAAAAAATAAACTGTTATGAACCGTTGGATCTCACCCACATAGCCTTCAAGCTAAAGCAAGACTTTAGTCACCCACATCCACCAACATGATTTTTCTTTACATGGCCCACTATGACTACTACAACACACCTTAAAAATGACCCTTTTTTAAATTCTTAAACTAAGATTTTTTTTGGGGTCATTTTTTATAATTTTATTTGCTGCCTAACTCCATTTCCATGCAAGTTTGGAGGAGAGGGAAGGTCCATCAAGAAACTGATAAAAGAATAAGTTTGGGAAGGACTATTTAGGACAGCTAGAAAAATTCAGCCTGAGGCTTTTATTTATGTAATTACTGTTATCATTATTTTTCTTTTTTCCTTTTTTGACCCTTGGTTAGTGGTTACAATAAATATTATTTTAATATTGTTTTTATACATTAATAAATTTATTTTATCATTAATTAAATCGGTCAAATGACCCGTGAACCTTTAAAGGTCGCATCCGGTCTTAAAAGCATTGATGGCCAACCATCAACATATTTGATTTTGTTCATTATTTTATGGGAAAATCTAAAGAAAGAAGTTTCTTGACAACCGAACAGCACCAGGCAAGGGTATTTTTGTCACTAAAAATTTTAAGGAGTTTCAGATTCTGCAACAAAGGCAAGAGCAAATTGGTCATTCTACAAAATCAAAACAGCAGTTCAATAATTTTGAAAAGACAACGTACCAATTAGAATGGATTATATCTGTGTCTCACAGAGTATATTCTAAATGATTAAATCGTCTCGTGGAGCTTCTGGCTTGGCTATCATCATCATCTCTTACATAGTCTATAAAATAAAATAATAAAAAAAATTAGGGTTCTACTTTTGCTTTTAATTTCTCCCCTTCAGAGTTAGATCTGATCATTTCATTGATTTTCAAACCATTTTTAATCTCAGATCTCAGTCCATTGTCACAATTCGGTAATTTGATCTCCATTGTATTTTTATTTTTGAAAATGTTGAAACTGTTTTACAAATTTGTTTCGATTTGTGTTTTAGGTTGATTTCAACTCTTACATGTCCGTCTTTGGATTCGGATTTTCTCCTCTTTGTAAGTATCGGTGAAATCGTAACTGTTCATTTTGTTAGCGATGATGATCTTGTTGCTGTTGTTTTTTTTTTTTAAATAATTATAGTTTTCGTTTTTGGATGTGGATGAAGTGGTGTCGTTTAACAGATCTTGAAAATTGGCTCCACAAAGGCGGTCGCAGCGCCACATGGGTGGCCAGATGCAGCAGAGCAATGCTGCAGCGGCGACGGCGCTGTACGATCACGCAGGTGCCGGCGTCGGTGGGTCCATGCATAACAATGCGGGTCCCACAAGCGATGCCGGCGATGCAGTTATGGCCCGCTGGCTCCAGTCGGCAGGACTGCAGCATCTGGCCTCTCCCTTGGCTTCTACGGGCATCGATCAGCGCCTCCTCCCCAATCTCCTCATGCAGGTACCGAAAATTCTTCACATAGCTGTATCTTGGCTTGTTATTATTGTCTGTTTCATTCCATAGGAATTAAATATTGGATTTTGGTTGAAAAGCGACTTTATTATACTCTGCGTGAATTTACGTGAAGATTATGTATTATGTTTTGTTAAGTTTACAGTTTAGAGTGAATCCTTAAATGGATTATTTTTATTTTTCTTTTGTTATAATATTTTTAAAGGGCTGTTGATAGTTTAGATACTTTCACATTTAATTTATATGTATTTGTATGGTTTTGCACTTCATGAGATGACAAGGTGTTGTGTGTCATTATTAAGGGTTATGGAGCACAATCTGCTGAAGAGAAACAGAGGCTTTTCAAGTTAATGAGAAACCTCAATTTTAACGGGGAATCTGGGTCTGAGTTGTATGCACCAACTACACAAACTTCAGGAATAACTGCATCAGATGCATTTTATTCTCCAGAGTTCAGGGGGGATTTTGGAGCTGGACTTTTGGATCTTCATGCTATGGATGATACAGAACTTCTATCCGAGGTAGGTTCGTTATAGGGCACTCCATCTCTGCTGCTGGAGATTTTTAGGTTGCTTTATTACATTATTTGTATTATGAAGCTAGAATGGCTGCAGTAGTTAGTTTCTTTTATGGTGTCTTACTTTGAATGGAATAAAATGGAATAGTTTTTCATGACAGCATGTCATATAAATTTAAGTTTCCTTACTTCTCTTCCCTCCATTGTTGCGTTTCACTGTATAAGATGCGGATTTTTGCACCCATTGCAGCATGTTATTTCAGAACCATTTGAGCCATCCCCGATTATGCCTGGTGTTAGCAAAGGGTTTGAAAATGACTTCAATCTGACAACAGGCCAGCAGCAAAAGGAGCACAATGATGCAGATGTCTCAGCTTCAGTTCTCACAAATGAAAAAGAGATCAGTGTGAGAGAAAATAATGTTGCTAAGATCAAAGTTGTGGTATGTTAGTTCTAATAGAAGTGAGCTTCTCTAAAAGTTAGTATTTTCATATGTGTGTATAGCTCATTCTATTGTGTCTAGGTTCGTAAAAGACCATTAAACAAAAAGGAGGTCGCACGGAAGGAGGATGATATTGTATCTGTGTCTGACAATGGTCTTACTGTCCATGAACCCAAGCTAAAGGTTTGTTTCCCATCAATATTAGAACCTTTTATTTAATATCTCTCAGATGAATGAGTTGGGTTTACCAGATACTAGCCTCATAGGGTCTATTTATCCATCTTGTTTTGTACATCTTGGAAGGACTAACTTTGGTTTTAATGTGAAAGGTGGACTTGACAGCATATGTGGAGAAGCATGAATTTTGTTTTGATGCTGTTCTGGATCAGCATGTCAGTAATGATGAGGTAAACTCTTCTTGTCACTCTGGCATACAAATCTTCTATGCTTATGATTTTTTTTTTATCTTGTTCCAGGTGCTCTATTTTTAAGGAACTGTGTCAATGAGACTATCATAAAAGATGTGTTGATTAGCCATTTTTTATATTGATGGCATGATTGCTTATCGTGTTTGCTTAAACAGGTATATCGGGTTACTGTAGAACCAATTATTTCAACCATTTTTCAGCGAACAAAAGCTACTTGTTTTGCATATGGACAAACAGGTGTGTGGAGATGCTATTTTCCCTATCAACACTTAATGCTAATTATGCTAGTTTCTTTTATACGCTTGAAGCTCTATTCCTGTAGAAGAAAGTAGTTTTGGGTTCATACAAATTGGGATGCTCCTTGAGCAGTGACTAGTTTACTAACTGTTGTGTTTGTGGATGTTATAAGTAGTGTTTCTAAAATTCTGTGCTAAAGTCAATTTTGGGAATGCGGTTTGCAATTATTTTGCTGTCTTTTGTTTGTATAATCACTCTATGGTTCTATTTCCAATAGTGCTTGTTGTCTTACCATCTTCTGTGATTGTGATGGTCCCTTTAATTTCTCTGGAATTTTCATTTTTATCTGTGGCTTTGTAAATTTTTTCTTGACATAAAAAAATAATAGGCACTCGAGCCCCAAGTATGTTAACTTTGGTGCAAGAAAGAGTAGCTTCTTTTGACATTCATATTACATATTTATTGTCAGTGATGCACTTGTTCCTTTACATGTTATCTTATACTCTGCATTGACAAAAATACGGGAAGTGTTTTTGGGAACCACTGTGCTACTTTATCCTGTGAAATTTCTCATGTTATAGTAAACAAGATTCTGTGCTGTCGTTATCACAGCTCATGTATATAATAAGGTTGAGGTGAGATGTTTACAGTCTATTTAATATGCATCTGTAGTTTTTAATATGGTGTATTACTGGCTAGGATTTAGAAGATAATTTGTACAAGGAGGTTGATGCATATTAACGTGCATTGAAATCTGTTTAATGCAACAAAACCTAGTACATGTTGGAAAAAGTTACTAATTCTGCTCAACAAAGAATGATATTAAACTAGAGACATCTTTTGGAATTTATGGTACTGAGATTAGATTTTCAGTAATTTTATTGATTTTTCCTGTTGTCCCCTTTAGTTATTTTTTATGCCTGCTTAGAAAATGGCTTATTTCTGCACAAGAATAAGATTTTAACTGGTGACAATGTATGGAAGTTACGGTGGCACTGTTCTTAATTAGTTAGTCGTTTGTTGCATTTTCTTGTTGTATTTGTCAGTTATTTGGTATGCTTGCTAGTTTTTCCTGAAGCTAGGCACATATTCGTGCTACAGAAAAATCGAATACTAATGTTCAATCCTTAATTTTATTTTCAGGTAGTGGCAAGACATATACAATGCAACCTTTACCTCTCCGAGCAGCAGAAGACCTTGTTAGATATTTGCATCAGCCTGTATATCGAAATCAGCGGTTCAAATTGTGGCTTAGCTATTTTGAGATATATGGTGGAAAACTTTTTGATCTTCTCAGTGATAGAAAGTAAGGATCTGCTATTTGTTTTACCTTATCTCTCTCTCTCTTTTTTTTTTCCCTATCAGTGCATCATCTGTTCTCTTCTTGCATTTGTTGTGATTCTTATAAGTAGGTGTTCATTTCTATGTATTACTATGTACATACATTTGCATGTATTCATGTGTACAAGTACCTATTTGTGCTTTGTAATGTCGATGGTGCAATTTTTTTTTCTTTAACAAATTGTTTTATTTTTCTCAAATAGGAAGCTCTGTATGAGAGAAGATGGACGACAACAAGTTTGCATTGTCGGACTGCAAGAATTTGAAGTTTCTGATGTGCAAATTGTAAACGAATATATTGAGAGGGGCAATGCTGCAAGAAGTACAGGAACTACTGGTGCCAATGAGGAATCTTCTAGGTCTCATGCCATTTTACAACTTGTTGTCAAGAAGCACAGTGAGGTAAAAGAATCTAAGCGGAGCAATGATGCAAATGAATCTAGAGGAGGGAAGGTTGTTGGAAAGATTTCTTTCATTGATCTTGCTGGTAGTGAAAGAGGTGCAGACACCACTGATAACGACCGTCAAACTAGGTGAGCTTTTATGCATTGTTAGATCTTTCCTCTTTTGCCTTTGGGTTTAGCTCTAAGGTGGTCTACCATGGTTTTGTATGGGAGTTACGGTCGAATCTTTTGTTTGCTGATATAAATTGTGTGGACATTGAACAATTTCCTTTTCTTTGTTTATTTAATGTTTGCTGCTTGTTAATTGAGACTGAAAATGATGGTAACCAATGGTTTTGGCACCTTTAAAGATGAATTTCATATATATAAGACTAATTTCATTACATATGTTTTTAAGGACACATTTAAGGGGTGTTTATTAAATGCTGTATGATGTGCATAAGTGTTTAGTAGCAAATGCCTGCAAAAGCTAATGTGAGAATCCAAGAAACAAGAGTGAAATTAGCTCAAAGTGAAAATTTACATCTAAAATGCTGTCTTTCTGCCTGGCATTGGGTTGCTAGATGTGACAAGGTTAAGACAATCAAATTCAAATAGTAAACCAGACTAAGCTCAAAGCTGAGAACTAATCAAGCTGTTAGTTTTAACCTGGTCAGTTAGATCAGACTGTTGCTTTTTCTGTGGCCTATGAATGTTGCTGCTTGGTGACATATGCACCACTGTTAGAAACTTCAGCTTGATGTATTTACGGTCAGCTGTTGTTTTGAATTGATCTTGCTATTGGCAGCTGTTAACTAGATGGTATGACTATAATACTTATTTCTGTGGCATTTATAAATAATTTTCAGGCTGTTAATTTCTTTTGGGTAGACATTCCTAGTATTGCAATTTCATTTTGTTTCTCTGGTAGGACTGGTGTTGCATTTGCTGATACTAGTTTTTGTTCATTATCAGGATTGAGGGTGCGGAAATCAATAAGAGTCTTTTGGCTCTTAAGGAGTGCATTCGTGCTCTGGACAATGACCAGATCCATATCCCATTTCGTGGAAGCAAACTTACAGAAGTTCTGCGTGACTCCTTTGTTGGCAACTCGAGGACTGTTATGATCTCTTGCATATCTCCGAATGCAGGATCATGTGAGCACACCCTCAATACATTGAGATACGCTGATAGGTAATGCTTATTCTTATTTTGATATTATGCAAAATATATTACTAGTACCATTGATTTAATTGTTTTATGGTTTTTGACCAATGGCTCTCTACATAAATTTACAGGGTCAAAAGTCTCTCCAAAGGTGGGAACACAAAAAAGGATCCGGTTGTAAATTCTCTACCACCAGTTAGTAAAGATACTTCATCAGCATCTTCTATTCCAGTTACTGTTGAAATGGAAGATGCCTTTGAGCCACAAGAAGTTAAAATGGTTGATATAGGTAGAAAAGTCATAGAAAAAGAATCTCTTTCTTATAATCCTACTGTTGATGTTGACAAACAGCAATCAAGCTATTCTTCTAACCATTCCTTCAATGGAAGAGAGGAAAGCGGGGTGGTTTCTGGCTCAATGGACAGGGAGAGGTTTGAAATTAATAATTCTTATGGTGGTTCCACAAGTCAAAAGATGCACCCATCATATTCCCAAACTAATATCGATACAGAAGAGAAAGTGCAAAAGGTATCACCACCTCGAAGAAAAGCATCTAGGGATACTGAAAAATCAGACAAGTTGGGGAACTGGCACAGAAAGGATAGTAGTGGTTCAGATTTCTCCACCACTTATGCCAGGCAGCAGAATACAGGAAGTTTCAACACAAATAATGTTGGACCTAGTCAATTGGAACCTGAACCTCCTTTAGATGGCAATATTAATGCGTTACTGGAGGTTGGTGATCCATGTGGCATTGTCCACTACTTACTATTGTTTAATCATGTTAGGAGCTTTGTATACATGTTGCTTTAAGCATTTGAACTCTTGTAGGAAGAAGAGGCCCTAATTGCAGCTCATAGAAAAGAAATTGAGGATACAATGGAGATTGTTCGTGAAGTAAGTGATGTTTTTCAACTTTTTATAGATTGAACTAGATAAAGTATTTATCAAGTAGCACTGGTTTTTTGTGTTCTGCAGCATGGAAGTGCATATCGTGTGTTTCTCATGCTGCATTTTATTGTTTGGTTTGGATGTCAGGAAATGAAATTATTGGCAGAAGTCGACCAACCAGGCAGCCTCATTGACAACTATGTGACCCAATTGAGTTTTGTGCTTTCACGCAAAGCAGCGAGTCTGGTTAGCCTTCAAGCTCGACTTGCCAGGTTCCAGCACCGCCTCAAGGAACAGGAAATACTCAGCCGGAAGAGAGTTCCTCGTTAGGCAACAACATTTCATTTTCCTCTGCATTGCTGACTGCCGCCTATCTTGTAATTCTTCTCTCCTGTATTGTATTGCAATATGATTTTCTCATTGTTGAAAGATTTTTGTTTATTTTGCTGTAAATGGCTCCATTGTTGATGTCACCAAAAAATGTGCTTAAGCTAAATAATAATATAT
The DNA here is from genome assembly GCF_011075055.1 of Mangifera indica. Lineage (NCBI taxonomy): Eukaryota > Viridiplantae > Streptophyta > Magnoliopsida > Sapindales > Anacardiaceae > Mangifera > Mangifera indica. The sequence continues at coordinate 213,374 of NW_025401141.1, forward strand.
ATATATATTTTTTTGGTTTCAAAATTTATGTTTGTTTTGGCAGTTGAAACACAGGCAGCCGTGTTTAAATGTTATGTGGGAGGAAGAGAGAGAAATTGCAGGGCCAAATTGATTGCCATGCCAAGCATGATTGGTGTTGACATCCAGAATTGTGGATTTATATGATTGAAAAGTGGTGAAAGCGTCTGTTTGTTGGTGAAGGGTGGATTGTCAAATGTATGTATTTTCTTGGATGTATTGTTGCTGAGTTTTTTTATGGATTTGTGGCTGTGGATGCTGCTGGTGAGGTGACTGGGGAAAAGAAAAGGAGAAATGGAATAAATTACTCTGGAATTTTTTTCTTTCTTTTTTGTTGTTATTTTTACTCTAATGAAGTATGCTTTTGATATTCTAATTGAAGATTCAAAAAATAAAAAAATAAAAAAATATTCATCCAACCACTTTATTTCCCAGTAAGGGTAGATTTGAATTGATTCGGTTTGAATTTTAAATAGTTAGTTTTAAGTTTGCACTCATTTAAATTGTTTGAAATGTTGTTAGAGATCACTGCCGGATAAATGCTATCAGCAACAAGATTGAATTAATTTGAATCCAGTACTAAATAAAACTTAAATATGCATTCAAAAGCCCAGTCTGGTAAGAAAAGAGCAGTTGAATATGCTATTCAAAAATCAACACTGTCACTGATGATCAACCCAGCCCCAGGGTACAAACAAGAAATTTCTCATTCCTTAAATTTCAATTTTCATCATTACAATTGCAGAAAAATATGATACTCAAGATAGAGCCTTAGTAAACCAGCAAAAAAGATCGACCAAGATGCAGAGCAAAAGAGACCCAGATGCAAGTAAAACTACACAAAACTCCTAAACATTTTCCAATAAGCAACGCCTCATTCTTGCATATACAAAATATAAACCACTCAATGCTCCTGCATCTTACTCATCTTACCAGCAAGGATTATAATCTTTGATCTGTCAGCCAATCTAAAAACCAAAACTTAAGCATACTCAATCACTCTTAAGATCTTCACAAAGGTGACAGCATCCTCACACATCTACCATGTCATTAGGGAGAATTCTCTGGCGTACCACATTATGTTATTAAATTAGCAGAATCCCCAACCATCTCCCCATACAAGATCTGCTATCAGCTCATCGGTGGAATAATGATAGTGAGCCACAGGAAGTTACAAATAGCATATTCACTCGTTCAATCAATCAGCTCTCAATCTCAGGATCTCTTTTGCTGTCCTCACCCGAAAGTAGGGCATGTGACTCTGCAAGGAAACAGAAATATGAATTAAAAGAGTTGAAATATGGCATGCAATGCCAGCTTTTCTCCATAATGCAATCATGAGAGGGCAGATATTTAGCAAATATGCCATATGTGGATGCCCACACCAGTATCATTTTCCATTAACAAGAAAAAATACATAAATATACTCTTTCACCCTAATAATATATTTGGCATGAAGTTTCCATATCTACAATGGTGTATACTTAAAAACAAAAAATTACATAAAAATTTACAAATGCACAGTTGTGCAGGAGAGCCAAGTTCCTTGTCTCTTTACCTGGTCAAAACAAAGCCCTAGACCTCTGCTATAAAAGTCAACATATTTGAGCATAAACATACCACAGTCAAACCTGTTTGGGAGAGAAAGTTCAAGCAGAAAACCATAAATAGTTAGATGGACGCACAGGAAAACATTATGAAACTAGAGTATTTGGCACTTGAAGATGCCTGACTAAATAGGGGAAAACAAGATTTAATTAGAATAATCTAGAGGAGCATGGTTGATCACCTGAACTTTAAAATTTGAAAAAAAATGGCCTATTGACTTTAACAAAATTTTCAAAAATATGCTACAACCAAAATATTACATGTAAACTTATTTCCTGGACTCGAATTTTCAAAATTGATGTAATCTTGTTTATTTATTTCTTAATCCAAAATTCCGTTTATGAAATCCATATAGAAATAGCTTCTTCACATGCATATCTTTCCACTTTGAAAAATCTTCAGTTGTAATTATTGCCATATACGAAAATATAAAGAATACATACCCATTCTTCTGTTCGGGAAGGTCTTCAACAAAGTCTTGCTCCCAAGCACTTACATCTATGTCCTTTCCACTCTTGTCCTTCACTTCATCCACGTAATATCTAGCCTGGCCCACACAAATAACCAATCAAGAAACTTTGCAACAGCTGGATGACTGAATGAAGATCTTTAAAACAAGAAGTAAACAGTTCAATTTCCCAATATACACAATTTTGATCAGCGATAAACAAGACAGGCAACACAATAATGAAAAGTTGCAAATTCAAGTGGCTGAACAATCATGTTGGTCTTCATCACAGAGTAAATTTGTATAAAGACAAAACCCACCTGTGCAAGCTATGAAATCCTTTGAATCGATTGACTACATGAATCTCACAGTGTGAACTTTATAATTACAAGAATAAGATTACTAAAACATACCAGGGCACTCAGCACTTTCATATCCATTCCTTTTAGTGAATCAAGATACTGAAATTTCTTATCCTTTTTATTAATAACAGCTAAGCACCAATGAATTTCCTTGTGGATAGGGACAAATATCTGAGCCCAAACGAAGAATCAAGTCAAAGATAAGTGCAATATTCAATTTAAAACAAAAATAAAAAGTTAAAAAAAGGTATGGTGAACAAGAAATTTACTTTATCACACTCAAGGAGAGTGTATCCCAACTTCCTGATGGATGTCCATCTTTTAACTGCTTTATAATCATAGCCATTGTTCCCACTCACTAACTGAAAAATAGTAACATAGGAGAAAAATAGCATCAGAGACATAAAGGAGATATGGGGATAAGATGAGAAAATTTTACTTAAGTAGGAAACAGCATTTTTAAGTTCTAAAAACAGACCTAAAACTCATCTTAGATGAACAAAGTAAAATGATAAAAGTGAGCACTGCTCAGATAATTACTGATAAAAGAAATGTGTAGAATGATTTATAAGGAAATAAATCAGCATACCATTTCTTATCTTCTATTACCACTGGAATACTAAATCCCAGAAATAGAAGAAAATGATATCCATTGTTGTCTTGCTGATATAATTTGATACAATGTCCAACAGCATGGAAAAACAAAGGCAGAAGTCTGGCAATTAATTATATTGCAGAATGCAGAAACAATACTTGTATTTTCTTTCACTTTTCAGAAATGATGAAAAACTTGATTAGAAATGAACAAAGTATGCAGCTGAGGACAATCAGTGTTCACATAGACTATCTATAATTGAGATTACTGAAAACATTGAGGAAACAAGTCACTTACCTTCTTGTAAAAAAATGTGCTGAAGTAATGGCATTTCAGAAACTTCTGTGGATCTCTCTTTTCCCTGTCTTTCAGCAAGCCAAGATACACATTTATGACCTACAAATGAGAAAATGCATACACATGAGAAAAAGAATGACTATCCACTAATCTCAAGGTAATCCCTAAAATTATTAGGATGTGAACAAACTAAATTTTCCCTTCTTATACAAAATTCTGCAAAAATTAAGCCTCAAATGATACCTCATCATTCAACCATGCACCTGGCCTAAGGCACTGAAGAACTTGTCCAGTAATGTCAATCCGTGTCCCTGGATCGGTGACCAAGACCTGCCTCCTCCTGCATGAGAAAGTTCCAGTTGTTTGTCTTAGCATTTGAGCATTTGTAAAAACAACAACCATTAAACCACCCAAAAATAACATCATTTGGTCATTACCTAGTAGGAGCAAAAGCACAATCAACCTCAGCTTCTTCCTCCTCTGTCAGAGGGACAAAGGGTTCACAAGGTGCTTCCTGAAATGAATTATCACCAGTTCTCAGCGTCATATAATAAATAGGGCAATCCCTATTTGCCAAGGTCCCAAAAGTAATTTCCTTGATGTTAACAACAGTTCTATCATTTAATTCCAAAAGCAACTGTAGCATCAACAGTTACAGCAGAGTTCTAAATATATAACAAAGAAAATGAACATACCTCTACCAGTTTTTCATCTACTTGCTTAACAGGCTGCAACAGCCTGAGAGAATCACGACGCTTCTCATTCAACTCAATATCAAACCCTATTGACTTCAACTTAGCATCCCTCCCCTGTGCACTCTCCAACAACTTCTTATACACCTCAACATCTGGCACGCCGATCAACTCTCGATTTAAAGACAATGAATCTAAAATCTTCTCTGCACTCTCCATCTCAACATACCAACATCAGCAACACCATTATTCATATCTGCAGTGACCACGGATGAAGATGACTGCTGGAAATTATTAAGATATCTCTCCTCCACAGCCTTCCCACTAATTTCCCTAACAGATGCCTCAAATTTCTGATGCTTTTCATTCTCAATAACCTCAACTTCTTCAACACTCGAATCATCCGAAACAATTTCCTTCTTATCATGATGTTCCTTACCACAATCAATCACTTCCTTATCTTTTCTCAAATACCTAATTGTATCTAATGCAGTTTTCTTCGCGTCAACTAAGCGAGAAGTCAACAAATTACCCATAGCAATACCTGATTGTTGATTTTCACTGTATCCACGCGCACTTTTCTGGTTCGAATCCTGTTTTAGCTTTTCCAGAAATCCAAATTTAAGTATTCTGGAAGGAGCATGAACTTGTCTTTTCAGAGGGTTTTTGGCTTCTGGATACCTAGAGATTCTCGAGGCCGTGCTGTTCGATGAAACTAAGTCTTGGTTTGGGGTATGCTGCATGAAAGATAACGGGGTCGTTTAGAAACGTGTGAGTTTTGATATGGACTTTGAAGATGATTCAATGACAAGTACTCGTCGCGACGTTTACGATTGCTCGTAAGAGCGCCCATAACTGTTGAAATTGTAAAACTCTAAAAACTTGAGACCCATTTAGAAAACCCATTTTGCAGAGAATTCATGTAAAAACCCCAGACATAGCAATGCAACTGAATAAGCAAATATCACTGAATTCAAAAGAAAAAAAAGAAGGTGGATATAAAATCAACGTGGGACTCTGGCAGAACTAAACTGAAACCCTAATATTTCACAAATTAAGGGCATAAATGGGATAAAAAGTAACGAATGACAACTGGAAAGTGTAATTCAAAGCAAAACAAAGACAGATATTGAGATTCTGTAAGAGAAAATTTTGAGTTCAGTTGAAGTGGCTTCGGATCTGGAGAAGTTTGCTCTGCCGTTCATGTGGTATTGTCTATGGTACGGCAAAAAAATTTCGCGGCAGAAACACAATAAAAATAAATTAACAAAAAAATTAATAAAAAATGGTCCGTAGGATTGGATTTAAGCAAATAAGTTCGGTCTCAACTTTTAATATAACTCAAAATTATTTTATATATATATTATTATATATCGAAAGATAATCTAATTAATGTATTATCATTTTACAAAATATTATTAATATTTTTAAATTTTAAAATCTCTTATATATATATTTATTATATTATTATTTTTTAAATATGTCAATTTATATAAATAATATATATATTTTATTATAAGATATATATTGTATTATATAATAATTTATTGTATCACATTAATTTGATATATTTTATAATATGTATTATTTTATATATATATATATATATTATATTATACGTATCATATATTAAAAATATTTATAATTATACTTAAAAAATCAAAAAATTCAAATTAAATTAACTTAAATTTAATGAATTTTTAAAATTTTGCTAATAAATTCATTTTCTTAAAAGAATTTTTTCATTATTTTCATCAACCGAGTTTTTTTATTTTTTCTGAAACTTTTTTACTATTATTAAATTTAATAAATTTTAATTAAATCTGAACCGACATATATTTAAACTAATTCCATTCAATTATATCTTTCGTGAAATTTTGGTTTTAGAATTACATTCAAATATTTAAACAAATATTACACAAATCTAAAATATAATAAAATAGTAATATTTTAATTTAAAACATAATTATTTATAACAAATGATATATCACATAAGAAAAGTTAATTAACTTAATATTATTTATATATAAAATAAAAAACACAAAATCAATTTTATCTAATTATAAATGAAAAATAATCAGATGTATTAAATAAAATTTTGAAAAATAATATCACAAAAAAAAGGCCAAAAGGACTATTTCCTACCCAAGTTTAACTGTGTTCTCAAACTCACATTAATGGAGTTTGAAAAACTCAAAGTCTCATATATGACGTTACTCTCATTAAAATTCACAATTAAAAAGAGGGGTAAAATAATCATTTATTAATAATATTAAAAAAAATGAAATTTATTATATTTTCCCTCTAAATTTTAAAAACTAACAACTTCACCTCTTAACTAAAGTTTTCTAACTTTGAAAAATCACATTTTCTTTTAAATTTTTTCTTCACCTCTCTAGCCACCCATCTCCGACGTCGACGACTTCCACTCTCCACTAAACCATTGGTCAACGCATGTAGACAAATCTGGAACAGATCTCTTCATCAGAGATGAAGAGATCGACGAGATCTGAGTGAAGAGATGTGGACTCTT